>NC_091061.1:158598758-158901788 GCF_000393655.2 Nicotiana sylvestris | reverse complement strand
ACGTAAATGTATATATAATCAACCCTTGTTACTAACTTTCACATTATAACCTCCTAGGCCATTTGTTATTTTAAGAAAGAGAACAAATCTACCTAATTGACTTAATAAAGTAATATTGCCTGCCACATTATTCATCCTGTTTCGACGTTTGCAAACATAATGGAGGATAATAATGCAACTTCAAACTATTGGTGTTAACCATAATCATTATTATGCCATATATGAATTAAGTACAATAAATCATCGTCTAGCCTTAATCCACAACCAAACAATCGAAATACACTAACCACTCATTTCTTTATATTCCCGGACTACTTTATACATGTCTAACAATGTCGTAAGACTTAATTAATAACCAACCGCATGCCATATTCCTTATCTTAACAATTCAACCATAACTATACCTTAATGAAATTCTGGAATAGATGAAATTATTACAATACTTGTATGAATTTCAAAGGAAAATGATCAACTGATAATTAACATGTCCAGCATACCTCTATATGAAATAACATGAAACAAAACTGGAATTTATAATAACAAACTTAGATAAATGAAAAAAATAGAACTGCAACTCAAACTTCATTGATTTATCATGCTGAATCTCTTTCCAACATAGAATTTAAGAAGATATGTACCTGGAAATGGAGGTATAAGGAGTAAATTTCAGCAGTAGCAGCAGTAACAAATTCAACAGAATAGCAGTATTTCCACAGATTTGAGCGATAATATGACCCGAGGAAACCAGATGCACAATACAGTATTTTAAAAGACACTTCAGATTTTAACTGAACAGTGGAATCACATAAAGTTGAACAGATTCAACAAAAGAACAACATTTCAGATTTCAGTTTCTTTTTAGTTTCAAATTCCCATTTTTTCTGATTTTCTGTTTCTGCTGTTGTATCTGTGTGTGAGTGTGTATGTGAGTGTTCTATTTTCTGTTTCCTTTACTATTTTTCTTTCTTCTCAGATTTCTATTTTTCTCTCAAAATCTGCCTTTTCAGATTTTTTCTCCTCTCAAAATCTCTTAAAGTCTGCCTCTTTTAAGCTGTCCAGCTCCCTGTATTTATACAGGGCTGGTCTTTATCTTTTTAAGTGCTTCTTGGACCCCTTCTTCTTTTAAAATCAAAAAGTTCCATTAAAACTGCTTTTGAATAAATTAAATGATCCTATCCTGATTTTAAGCAGCCCCATTACCCTTTGTTCCCCATTAGTATCATTAACTAATAGCCATTAACATACCACTTTCAGCCCTCTATTATTATCAAATTACCCTACTGCTTTTATCCCAGAAATACTACTGTGATCACTATTATTACTGCCTTAAATGCAAAATCGTAACAGAATTTACAAAACAGATTTAAAAATCTGTTCAAACTTAATTATCAACCTGATTTAACACAGCTATAACCAATTCTCTTAGGTTCTGGACTGAATCCTAAGAATGTAAACATTCTATCACAATTACATCTAATCATCATTTGTAAACTTGAACTCAAACTTGACAATATTACACTGAGTTCAGCATAATAATGCAAACTGAACTTATAATTGAACTAAGATCAAACATACACAGGAGCATTGTCAATATACTGACAATGCCCTGTTCAGAAAACAACATATACAGCATACATTTGAATTCAATGATTCACAAACAAACATGATTTAATTGACGAGTATTAATCAGTTGACTATTTACAATATTTGTCAATAATTAGTCTGAAACAATAGAAGCAGACTGTTTTAGTCAGCATTTTCAGAAATGAAAATTCGTAATATAACTAATCGACGAACTTAATCGAGTCGATTACACATATTGTAAACAATCATAACCAACAGAAACATTTCACTTTAGAAATCAAGTAGACGGGTAGGGAACAGTATAACAAAATTAATCAAAACAAAAATATGAAAAATCCACAAGTTATTAAACAAACGAAAATACATACAGAATATCACAAACAGAAATAGAAAAAATACCTTTGAATCTTCAATTTTAATCCGACTCGAACTCAACTTGGATTTGGATTTTTGTTTGAAATCAAACAGACCTTAGTCGAAGTATTTTCCACTGAAAATACTTCGACTAAGGTCGATTGAACCTCAATCTTTACTTAATCTGAACAGAATCCGAAAGTTTGGTATTTTTAGGGTTCTTAAAAATTTGATTTGGGATTTAACCATTTCTGGTCAGATTCGAGAAGAACCAAACATGATACATGGGTGAGGGTAGCCTAGGGGTCATTTGGTGTTAGTTTGAAACGGATCTGAGTTTGTTCTTGTTTGGTCCGAATCTTCAAAAGAAGATTCGAGAAGTTCAGAACTGATTCGAGCCAAACAAACAACAGATCCATACTTAGGATGACTAGGGGAAGCTATGGTGTTAACTAGGTGCTGTTTGGTTTAGATCTGAACTTGGCTCGAATCTTCAAATGAATATTCAAGAACCTTCAGGGAGATTCGAACCAAGCAGATAACATATTTGGATAGAGGAGGTTCAAGGGGTTCTGGGGTGTTATTTTGGTGACCGGCGGCGTTGATGCCGCCGGGTTTCAGGCGAAGGGGAATAGGGGCGGCTAGGGTTAGGGGTCTGTTTGGGAAGACGATGAACAGGAGAGGATGGGGGGTGTTTAGTTAGTGGCCGAGGTAAGGGTTTGGGACTTATATAGGGGTGGGGTGGATTGATATCGTCCGTCCGATCAAGCAAGATGAAGGGCCAGGATTAATTCATTAAACCAAACGACATCGTTTGGTTTAAAGTTGGGGTCGGACTGAATCGGGTTATTGGATCGGGTAAGGGTCTTGGGTTAGGATGATGAAATCTTGGTCGTTGGTTGGATTTAATCCAACGGCCCTTGATGAGAGGTGACCAAACGACGTCGTTTGGTTCTGGCTTTGAATTGGACCGGACAGGCTGTTTGGATTGGGCTGACAGGGGGGTAAATTGATTTGGGCCTGGATTTTAATCCAGGTCCAATCTTTACAACTTGTATATTTTTTATTTATTGATTTTATTAATTAATAAAAATCCTAATTAAAAATAAAAACAAAATTATCATTACAATAATATTAACTATAATATAATTTTAACTTCACAAAAATATATTAATTACTCTATAACAATTATTTAACACATAGACAAAACATCAATCACACAGTGAAACATTTGAAATAGAACCAATGCATATTTTTGTGATTTTATTTAAATTATCTTTTAAATGCATAATTAAATCCTATATGCATGCAATATGTATTTTATTTTATTTTCATTTTATTAAGACATAGTAAACATTTATGGATATAACACAATTATTTAGCATCACGCAAAAATTCAAAAATTACACAGTAAAAGAAATTTATTTTATTTTTTGATTTATTTTGGAGTAGTTTTCGTAAGGCAAAAATCACGTGCTCACATAAGCATGAATAATATGATCAAAGAATGCAAAGATTACAAGAATAAAACTCACTCGCATGCTATGTCTCGACAACAACACATAGGTACTCGTCACCTCACATATACGTTGCACTCAACATCCAAACACATAGCAAATAGGCAAACAATACCTAATCCCTCAAGCCAAGGTTAATCACGACACTTACCTTGCTTCATGGGCCACTCAATTCTCAACTACCATTTTTCCTCTAGTATCCACCTCCGAACCACTAGTATCTAGCTACAATTAACTCAATAACATCAATTATTGCTAAAGGAATTAACTACAATGCATGAATTTAGATTTCCCGAACTTTCCCCCAAAAAGTCCAAAATCGACCCCTGGCCCACTTGGTCAAAACCCGAGGTTCAGACCAAAATCCATTACTCATACACCCCTGAGCCCGGATATACAATTGGTTTTGGAATCCGATCTCAAATCGAGGTCTAAATCCCCAATTAGCAAAAATCCCCAATTCCACCTAAATCCCTAGTTTTATACCATGGAAAAACAAATATTAGGGCTAGGAATTCAATGGGTAATGTTAGAAATGGAATAAAATGAGTAAAAGAGTACAAACCTATGATTTGGTGTTGAATCCCCTCTTCAAAATCGCTCGTAGGTTGAGTTCTAATGAAAGAGTTGTGAAATTTTGAGAAAATCCCGTCATTGTTCTGTTTTAAATCATAGGCGTCATACCTTCTTCGCGTTCGGGAAAGGTCTGATGCAATCGCGGAGCAGCGGCTCAATGAGCCTTTGCGTTCGTGAGATACTCTTCGCGTTCGCGAAGGCTTATTCCCACCAGCCTACGCATTCGCGATCCATGTGTCGTGTTCGTGAAGAGTATAGATCACTTCCCTCCCCCAGGTCTCAATGTTTCGCGTTCACGATAAGAAGGTCGTGTTCGCGGAGGGTAAAGCCCCAATCTCTCCGCGTTCATGAAGAAGGAAATCTTCTTCAGACCAGTTCACTTTTCGTGTTCACGAGAGTAGCTTTGTGAATGCGAAGAAGGAACTACGAGATGACAGTTGAAGCCAAAAACCAGATTTTTCTAAGTTCAAAACATCCCGTAGCCTATCCGAAACTCACCCGAGCCCTCGGGGCTCTAAACCAAACATGCACACGAGTTCTAAAACATCATAGAACTTGCTCGTGCGTTCAAATCGTCAAAATAACACATAGAACTACGAATTTAGCACCAAATTGAATGAAATTTTCAAGAAAGTTTTAAAACCTCTATTTTCACAATCGGACGTCCGAATCACGTCAAACCAACTCTGTTTTTCACCAAATTTTACCGACAAGCCTTAAATATCATAATGAACCTGTATCAGGCTCCGGAACCAAAATACGAACCTGATACCAACAAGATCAAATATTAACCAAATTCTTAAAACCATTTAATTTTCAGACTTTTAATTTTTCATCAAAAACTCATATCTCGAGCTATGGACCTCAGAATTTAATTCCGGGTATACGCCCAGGTCCCATATTTCGATACGACCCACCGAGACTGTCAAAACACAAGTATAGGCCCATTTACTGAAAAAATTAATTGAAGTCAACTAAATTAACTTTTAAAGGAAAAAATTATTATTTTCATCAACTTTCAACATAAAATCTTTCCGGAAACATGCCCGGACTACGCAAGCAAATTGAGGAGGGTAGAATGAGGTTTTTAATGCCTCAGAACACAGAATTTAGTTCTAAATCATAAGATGACCTTTTGGGTCATCAAATTCTCCACCTCTAAAACAACCATTCGTCCTCGAGCAAACATAGAAAAGTACCTCAGCTGGGAAAAAGGTGGGGATATCTACTCCGCATGTCTGACTCGGACTCCCAAGTAGCTGCCTCAACAGGCTGACCTCTCCACTACACTCGGACTGAAGGATAACTCTTTGACCTAAACTGTCAAACCTACCGGTCTAGAATAGCTACCGGCTCCTTCTCGTAGGTCAAACCCTTGTCCAACTGGACAGAGCTGAAATCTAACACGTGGATGGATCACCGTGATATTTTCAAAGTATGGACATGTGGAATACAGGATGAACTGCTAATAAACTAGGTGGCAATGTGAGCTTGTAAGCCACCTCACCCACTCTCTAGAGAATCTCAAAAGGCCCGATGTACCTAGGGCTCAACTTGCCCCTCTTTCCAAATCTCATTACACCCTTCATGGGTAACACACGGAGCAACACTCTCTCTCCAACCATGAATGCAACATCACGGACCTTACGGTCGGCATAACTCTTCTGCCTGGACTGAGCTGCACGAAGTCTATCCTGAATGATCTTAACCATATCCAAGGCATCCTATGCTAAATCTGTACCCAATAACCGAGCCTCTCCCGGCTCAAACCATCCGACCGGCGATCGATACCGTCTACCATATAATGCCTTGTAGGGATCCATCTAGATACTCGACTGATAATTGTTGTTGTAGGCAAACTCCACAGCAACAAGAACTGATCCCCAGAGCCTCCGAAGTCAATAACATAAGTGCGGAGCATATCTTCCAAGATCTGAATAGACACTCGGACTATCCATCTTTTTGAGGATGAAATGTTGCGCTCAACTCAACCCGCGTACCCAACTCACATTGTAATGCCCTCCAGAAGTACGAGGTAAAATGCGTACCTCGATCAGAAATGATAGACACGGGCACACCGTGAAGACAAACGATCTCCCAGATATAAATCTCTGCCAACCTCTCTAAAGAATAGGAAACTTCCACAGGAATGAAATACGCTGACCTGGTCAGTCTATCCACAATAACCCAAACTGCATCAAACTTTTTGTGAGTCCGTGGGAGTCCAACAATGAAATCCATAGTGATACGCTCCCACTTCCACTCAGGAATCTCTATCTTCTCAGCAAACCACCAGGTCTCTGATGCACGTACTTTACTTGCTGACAATTTAGACACCGTGCCACATATGCAATTATATCCTTCTTCATCTTTCTCCACCAATAATGTTGCCGCAAGTCCTGATACATCTTAGCAGCACCCGGATAAATAGAATACCGGGAACTGTGAGCCTCCTCTAGAATCAAGTCACGAAGTCCATCCACATTAGGCACAGAAACACGACCCTGCATCCTCAAAACTCCATCATCCCCAATCGTAACCTACTTGGCATCTCCGTGCCGCACTGTGTCCCTAAGGACAAGCTAATGAGGGTCATCATACTGCCGCTCCCTGATATGCTCAAATAAGGAAGACCAAGCGACTGTACAAGCTAGAACATAATTGGGCTCAAAAATATCCAACCTCACGAACTGATTGGCCAGAGCCTGAACCTCTAATGCAAGCGGTCTCTCACCGATTGGAATGTATGCAAGGCTGCCCATACTAGCTGACTTTCTACTCAAAGCATCGGCCACCATATTGACCTTCCTGAGATGATACAAGATGGTGATATCATAGTCTTTCAATAGCTCCAACCACCTCCTCTATCTCAAATTGAGCTCCTTTTGCTTGAACAAATACGGCAAACTCTAATGATCCATGAATACCTCACATGACATGCCATAAAGATAGGTCTTTTCAGCGCATGAACAATGGTTGCCAGCTCTAAGTCATGAACAGGGTAATTCTTCTCATGAACCTTCAGCTGCCGCGAATCATATGCAATAACCTTGCCACCCTACATCAATACCGCACCAAGTCCAACACAAGATGCATCACAATATACCGTATAAGATCTCGAACTTGTGGGCAACACTAACACTGCCGCCGTAGTCAAAGCAGTCTTGAGCTTCTGAAAGCTCGCCTCACACTCGTCTGACCATCTGAACGGGCCACCCTTCTGAGTCAACCTGGTCATCGGGGATGCTATAGATGAAAACCCCTCCACAAACCGACAGTAATAACGCGTCAATCCCAAGAAACTCTGGATCTTTGTAGCTGATGTGGGTCTAGGCCAGTTCTTGACTGTCTCAATCTTTTTAGGATCTACCTGAATACATTCTACTGATACCATGTGACCCAAGAAAGCAACTGAACTCAACCAAAACTCGCATTTTGAAAACTTAGCATATAATTGGTTCTCTCTCAGAGTCTGAAGGACGATCCGAAGGTGCTGCTCATGCTCCTCTCGACTGCGGGAGTAGATAAGAATATCATCAATAAATGTAATCACAAAGTAATCCAAGTAGGGTTTGAACACCCGGTTCATCAAATCTATGAATGCTGCTAGGGCATTTGTCAGCCCGAATGACATTAATAGAAACTCATAATTCCCATACCGAGTCCGAAAAGCTGTCTTAGGGACATCGGATGCCCTAATACTCAACTGATGGTAGTCAGATCTCAAATCAATCTTCGAAAACACTTTGGCACCCTGAAGCTGATCAAATAAGTTATCAATCTGTGGCAATGGATACTTGTTCTTGATGGTGACTTTGTTCAACTTTTGATAATCTATACATATCCTCATCGATCCATCCTTCTTCTTCACAAACAATACAAGCGCACCCCAGGGCGAGACACTAGGTCTAATAAAGCCCTTATCAAGCAAATATTGCAACTGCTACTTCAATTCTATCAACTCTAGCGGGCCCATACAGTATGTCGGAATAGAAATAGGCTAAGTGCCTGGAACCAAATCAATATAGAAGTCAATATCCCTATCGGGTGGTGATAACTGTGATTTCTACATGTTTTATACCCATTCTTATCTAAGCTTTGTGCATTAACTGCCATAAATTAGTCCCAAAATGCTTACAAGTTGCGCTTGATTGCAGGTTTTTCGCGATAAGACGGTCGCGTTCGCGGAGGGTAAAGCCCCCATCACTCCGCGTTCGCGAAGAAGGAAATTTTCTTCAGACCAGTTCACTCTTCACGTTCGCGAGAGTAGCTTCGTGAACGCGAAGAAGAAAACACCAGATGATAGCTAAAGCCAAAAACCAGATTTTTCTAAGTTCAAAACATCCCGTAGCCTATCCGAAATTAACCCGAGCCCTCTGGTGCTCCAAACGAAATATGCACACAAGTCCTAAAACATCATACGAACTTGCTCGCACGATCAAATCGCCAATATAACACCTAGAACTATGAATTTAGCACCAAATTGAATGGAATTTTCAAGAAAGTTTTAAAACCTCTATTTTCACAATCGGACGTCCGAATCACATCAAACCAACTCTGTTTCTCACCAAATTTTACAGACAAGCCTTAAATATCATAATGAACCTTTACCGAGTTCCGGAACTAAAATACGGATCTGATACCAACAAGATCAAACATTAACCAAATTCTTAAAACCATTTAATTTTCAGACTTTCAATTTTCATCAAAAATTCATATCTCGAGCTAAGGACCTCAAAATTCGATTCCGGGCATATTCTCAGGTCCCATATTTTGATACGGACCCACCGGGACTATCAAAATACAAGTCTGGATTCGTTTACTCAAAATATTGAATAAAGTCAACAAAATCAACTTTAAAGGTAAAAATTATTATTATTATCAACTTTCAACATAAAAGCTTTCCGGAAATATGCTCGAACTGTGCACGGAAATAAAGGAGGGATAGAATGAGGTTTTTAAGGCCTCGAATCATAGAATTTAGTTTTAAATCATAAGATGACCTTTTGGGTCATCACAAGTGTGCATCGCGATCGCGGACGTTGGTCGTGTTCGCGAAGAGAAAATGGGAGAAAGGGGCCTGTGAATCGCATTCGCAGAGACAGATTCGCATTCGCAAAGAAGAAATTTCTGCTGCACAGGGATGACTTTGGAAGCTTATATCTTGCAATCTACAAGGAATTTGGATATGATCCAAAAATAAAATTGTAGCTCTTGGTTCTAGTTTACAGATTGTTAAACCATTTATCAGTTGGAGTTTTGTACAAAACGTTATGACCATTATACTAGAGGCTATCTGGAAGAGTTAGGCCACTTGTTCTTCGCGTTCGCGATTGGTTTCATGCGATCGCGAAGGGCAATTTCAAGCTGAGAAAAAGTTGTGCTTCGCGATCGCGAAGAGTAAATACTCGGGCAAAAGCTATATTTCGGAGTTTTGGTCGTTTTATTCGTATTTTTCGGATTTTGGAGCTCGGTTTGGGCGACTTTGGAGAGGAATTTCACCACATGGATTGGGGTAAGTATTCTTGACTTGTTTGTGATTATATTTCATGAATTAATCTTCATTTTTGGCGTATGATTATTGATTTTTCAAGAGAAATCGGAGGAACTTTCTATAATTCCATAAAGTGAATTTTCAAATTTTGAACATCTATTCGGAATAGGATTTGAGTAAAATTAGTATGGTTGGATTCGTAATTGAATGAGTTATCAGATTTTGTAACTTTTATCGAATTTTGAGGTGTGGGCCCCATTGTTGACTTTTGGTTGACTTTTCGAGCGGAGTTGGGAATTTTTATAAATTGTTAAATTGTAAGTATTGGAGTATATTTTGATTATTTTGCACGTTGTTTGACTAGTTTCGGGTCGTTTGGCTTTGAATTAAGGAGATAGGAAGGCGTACAGAGGTTGATACGCGTGGAATGGAATTTCCGGAGTATTGTTTAGCTTGATGGGCATTGGATTCGGCTTGTTCGAGGTAAGTAACACTTATAAACTTGGAGCTGAGGATATGAACCCCTTATTATGCGTGTTATGTGATTGGGTTAGGGTGACGCACATGCTAGTTGACGGGCGTGTGGGTGTGCACCGTAGAAATTGTTACTCGATTGATTCTGTGGAGCTGTATAGTCAAATAGTCTTGTCATTATCCATGTATTTCATGTGTTTAAGAAATTGAGCTGTGACTCATGTTAGAAATCATGTTTAGGCTATATGCTTATCCTGTTGGGACCCACTGAGGTCATTTATGATGTTGAGTTATATGTTTAAATTGCAATTTCATACTCAATCATATTCATTCATTTTATATCATATCTCAATCTCTGTTGTTATTCATTGACACATTATATCATCATTTTTGGGCTGATTTTCATGACATTTTGAGCTCGAGAGACTGGAGAGATTGATGACTGAGTGAGGCCGAGGGCCTCATTGTTAGGATATTTATGGGACCGGGCTGCACACCACAACATGTTTTATTGATTCATGCCATGATTGGCTTAATATAGTGCTTAGGCTGGATCCGCCCCTCTAGAGTCTGCACACCCACAGTTGAGCACAGGTACCTACTGAGTGCGAGTGCTAAGAGCGAGTGTCGAGTGATTGAGAGGATTGAGTGTCTGCGAGGAATGAGTGATTGTGAAGACTGAGTGATTGGGAGGACTGAGTGACTGAGCATGCTGAGTGAAATTTCTACTCAAGAGCATGCATATGATTTTACTACTATGTTGCATTGCATTGGCATGCACATTGACATGTACGCATAGAGATGTACTTTTCTCATGCCATCTGACAATGAAATTTCTTATTATGGAAGAAAGGTTTTGGGAAAAATCACAGTTTTCAGACTTACTCATATATTTGGTGATTTGGTGAAAAGAATAGTGTTTTACTGTCATCTTTGAAAAACATGCCTATTTTTCCGAAATTGTGAACGAGCGCAGCATCATATCTTGAGTTATTACTTGTATTGTTTTGTTTATATTGGTTTGAGTTTTTTTCCTGACTGTTGATGTTAGACTCTGACTGTTGTCCAAGCACGTCACTACTTTCAACCTAAGGTTAGGTTTGTTACTTATTGAGTACATGGGGTCGGGTGTACTCATACTACACTTCTGCACCTTGCATGCAGATTTCAGATGTTGATGTTGTTGTGTATAGCGGTAGCTAGAATTGAACATGTAACTTTGTTTCGGTCATAGCTGCCTCTTGATTGTGGTAGCTTTAGAATTTTAATCTGTTCATATATATTTCAGACGGATGATGTATTTTATTTCACACAAGCTTTATAAATTCTAAATCTTAGAAGCTCATGATTTGTACTACCAGTCCTTGGGAAGTGTAATAAAGTTAGTTATATTATCTTTAGTTCTCAGTTAAATCTCCTTTGAATCGGATTGTTGTTATTTGGCTTACCTAGTGGGTGAGGTTAGGTGTCATCACGACTAGTTGAATTCTCGGTCGTGACAAATAACCTGCATGCTTTTTTCTCCCCTTACTTTTGAAAGCCTTGTGGTAAATCCATGTACACTTCTTCATATAGATCTCCATGAAGAAATGCATTAAATACATCCATTTGATGAAGTTTCCAATCTCTGTAGGCTACAACGGCTATGACAGATCTCACAATCACCATTTTGGCAACTGGAGAGAATGTCTCATGGTAGTCTAAACCTTCTTGTTGATTGTATCCCTTTGCTACAAGTTTTTCCTTAAATGTTTCCACTTCTCCATTTAACTTATACTTGATTTGGTATACCTACTTAGATCCAATGGTAGACTTCTACATCCCAAGTTCTGTTATCCTCTAGAGCCTTCACCTCTTGCTGCATTGCTTCAATCTACCTCTTGTCTTTTACTGCCTCCTTGAAGGAACGTGACTCTTTCATTACTGAAAAAGCATGCAAGTAATCGTTGTATGTTTGAGTTACAGTGTCATAAAATAGGTAATTAGAGATGGAGTAGGCACACTGTATAGATTTCTCTTCTTTGTAATATAATCTTGCATCCATATAGATGGTTGTTTTGTTCTGGCTGACTGCCTGATTTCTGCAGTTGGAATTCCTTCAGATGATGAAGTTCCTTGCAAAGTTGGAATAGCTAAATGATCTACATTTTCTGCAACAGAAATTATTGTCTCCTCAGCTAAAACTCCAGGTGGAACTGTTGTCTCCCTAGCTAAAATTGCAGGTGTTGTGGAGTCCATGATCTCTTCTAGCTGTTCAAAGCCTTCTATCATGCCTTCATCTTCTCTTTCATTAGCTGCTGGTTGATTTGATGAACTTTCAGGTGTGGCTTCTGCAAGTTGTTCCAATACAATGGTGTAGTCATAACTGGCATTTCTGTTGCTTAACCATGCTCCTTTAGGAAGTGTATTTCTGCAACATGTCTGTTGTCATGCTGTAGATAAAGGAAATCATCTTGGTTTTGCATCACTGTGTGTAGATTGATCCGCAGTTGAGTCTCCTTGAAAGGAAAAATAGATTCCCTGAAAGTAACATCTCTGCTAACAAAAAAATAATTAGTTTCTAAATCAAGCAATCTATATCCCTTTTGTGTAGAGGAATATCCCAAAATGACTGCTTTCTTAGCTCTAGGTGCAAATTTATCCTCCTTCACTAGGTTTGCAGCATAGAATAGACAACCAAATACCCTTAGATGATTAAGTGATGGTTTTCTTTTATGTAATAGCTCATAGGGACTCCTGCTAGCCAGCATTTTATAGGGTAATCTATTTATGATGTAAACAGTTGTCTGCACACACTCTCCCCAAATCCTTTTTGGTAAATTTGCTAGAAACTTTAATGCCCGTGCAGTATCTAATATGTGCATGTGTTTTCTCTCCACAACTCCATTTTGTTGTGGAGTGTAAGCACAGCTATTCTGATTAATCACTTCTTGATCCTGTAGAAGAGTGTCCTATTGATTATTAAAGAATTCAGTTCCATTGTCTATTCGATTCACCTTAACAGAAGTATCAAATTGGTTCTTAACCATGCATAAAAATTGTTTTAATATAACAATGGTCTCACTCTTCAATTGCATTACAAATATCCAAGTTGCTCTTGAGTAGTCATCTACAACAGTAAGAAAATAGTACTCTCTATCATGAGTTGGCAGTCTATATGGCCCCCAAATATTCATATGTACAAGTTCAAAAGGTTTAATGCCCTACTGTTCACTATCAAGAAAGGCAAGCCTAGACTTCTTTGCCACAAGGCATACAGAACATCTATTATGCAAACTACTATCTACTTTATTCTTCAGAAATAGAATGTGTTGCAACACTGGTATTGAATCATGTCCTAGCCTCATATGCCATATCCAGCTTGAATCTCCTTCTCTACTTTCATGTTTAATTGCAGCTGCTAATTGTCTCACTCTTCTTTCTTTTAGCAAGTACAATCCTTCACTTTCCTCACCAATACCCCTCACCTTACTATTGTAGAGGTCCTAAAACACATACAACTTAGGCAAGAAAATAGAAGCACATGATAGGTCTCTTGTTAACTTTGATACTGACATTAAATTAAAGTTGAAATCTGGCACATGAAGGACAACTCGACAACTACAAAACAACAGAAACAGTTTGCTATGGGTAAAAATTTAATTTTTGCATTTGCCTAGCTAGACCTGGTTTCAAACTCCTTGTGCAGTGCACCTCTTGAATTTTTAATCTAATCAAACTCTGCACAACTCTGTTCTTGTTTTGAAACACTCAATAATTTCTCTCCAATCAGATGTGGTATACAGCACCTGCTAGAACCATTATGTATGCCTGTGGTTGGGATCCCTCAATTTGTTAGACTGTCGCTAGTACATAACCTTCTAGGGGTTGATAATATAGTGAACACACATTTAATTTGGGCTCTCCTCATTATTGCATATGGGCTCTCCACAGTACTTTGGAATATTCTCCTTTTAACTTGTTGTTTACATGTTTGATAGAATAGCATTCTGCATTAAGCACTTCTTCTTTCAAACCAGCTTCTATTAGATACTTTACTGCCTTAAATATTTTCTGAATTAGCCCTGAAGCATGCTTGCTCTATATACATATAATTGATCGTTTTATTATGTCCTGTTGTCATGTAGTGAGGAGAAATAAAATCCAATTAATAAACTAAATTTTTCGTCTTTGATGGCACACGATTCTTCTAATGTTGAGAGGTCTTCAATCATTCTCCATATCATCAGGGTTAACAACTAATGCAGGCAAGTCTAACATATTTGCTGTGAATATGGAGGCACAAGATATAGAAGATTTATGTAAAATAACAGGTTATAGTAAAGGCAGACTCCCATTTAAATACTTTGGTGTCCCAATATCATCTAAGAATCTATCAAAAATTGATTGTTAAGTGCTAGTGGACAAACTAACTACCAGAATAAGAAGCCGGGGTTCAAAAAATTTATCGTATGCTGGAAGAGTGCAAATGATCAATGCAGTGTTGATGCATATCCACACGTACCGGGCATCGATCTTCATACTACCCAAAGCAGTTCTCAAAAGTATTACAGCAATCTCTCAAAATTATTTGTGGGATGGTAAGGTGGAAACAAATAGGGCACCACTAGTAGCTTGGGACCTTGTATGTTGACCAAAACAAGAAAGAGTTGTTGGAATAAAGGAATGTGTGGTATGGAACGAGGCAGCTATAGGGAAGTATGTCTAGGACATAACTCAAAAGACTGGCTCTATGTGGGTCAAATGGATTAACCATATCTACCTTAAAAATGTAGATTGGTGGTAATATAATGTACCACAGGACAGTAGCTGGTATTGCAAGAAAATATGTCACATAAGAGACAAATTGGCATGGGGCTATACTCATGGAGGATGGCAGTCAGAAACATAAAAGTATACAATCCAAAAAGGCTTTTCATGGTTGAAGGAAAACTTGAACACTTGCCAATGGAGAAGATGGTCTAGAACAAACAAAACATTCCAAAACACAGCTTTATTTGCTGGCTGACTATGCAGAAGAAGTTACTCACAAAGGACAGGCTAGCTCACAGAGAAATCAACGCAGATGCCATGTGTGTACTGTGTGGAAATGCACCAGAGACTGTTGAACACTTATTCTATGAGTGTCAATTCTCAAAAACATGCATCACTATAATACTACAGTGGCTAAAGGTAAGGATCACAAACCTTGAAGGACAGTTCCTATGGAGAAGAGTAGCCAGGAAAATGGGAGGCAAATTGAGTAGGAAATTCTCATATGCAGTATTGGCAGCAACTAACTACCAGGTATGGAAAGGGAGGAGTGAAGCCCTGTGGCAGAGTTCAGTCCCTAGACCAATGTGAGAAAATCAAAGAAGAATGCAAAGTTCGAGTGGTGGAAATACTCAGCAAGCGGAAAAAGGGCAAGGATAGAAAGTGGCTGGAAGAAGTATATAGATAGATAGGAGATAGGCAGGAAAATACATGTATAGGATAGGATAAATGAGTAAATACGGGATTTTTTATATAGCTAGAAGCTGGAGTTGGATCATTCATTGTTTTTCCTTCATTGTACTTTTTCTAGAGATGAATAAAAAAAATTCATTCCACCAAAAAAAATAGAAACCAAATCAAAAGCTTAAAAGAAGGTAAGATACTAAAAATTAGAAAAAGTCGAAGCTTTTCTAAAATAATTTCGGCTTATTTCAATTTTGAAAATCTTCATTCTTGGTGTAAAAAAAAAAAAAAAAATGAAGAAGAAGAAAATTACACTCTCAGTTAGACGGGTAAGCCTTGCCTCCTTAAAATGAAATTTTGCTATATATGTATAAAGGTGATTTGGTAGTGCATGTGTAACTTAAATTCTTTTTAAATATATATATATATATATATATATATATATATATATATATATATATATATATATATCTTATACTATATTAAAAGCACGAAGGCCCTTAGCGAAATGTCGTTCACCTTTTTTACCCCTTTAAAATAGATTTTACATAGTACAAAATTGTCATTTAAGTCTTTCCCTATCTTTTAGATGTTTTAAATAAACTAAAATTTTCCTTATTTAACGTATGTAAAAACTCCTAAAATTTAGGATTTTGAATGCAAACAAAGAATTTGCTATTTTTTGTCTCCTAACATTAAGAATTACACGATTTTTTCTTCTTTTTAAAATTTTTGTCTATTTCTTTTTCGTTAGAGAGTGTTAATAATCAATTTAACGAAATCATGTTAGAATAATTTTATTAGTTAAAGATGTATACAATTACAGTAATAAATATGCATTCCATGTTGGATATAATGAAGTTATGGATAATATTTCAAATATTTAATATTACAATAAATTTTTAAATTTTGAATGTGCTAATATCTTGAACTCTGAGTTCAACTATGAATTCACCACTTTTTACTTTGCTAGATTTATAATGTTTCTTCTTCCTTGATCTTTTCAATTAATAAATAAAGATGTTATTTCATTGAATGGTGATTTTATGAAATACGTTAGGAATGCATTATATATACTTTAATAATATTTATATAATATTTCAAAGTTTTATAATTATTGATATGGGCTATGCGCGTACCAAGATCATTAGGGAAATATCGTTTACCTTTTTTACCCTTTAAAATTTGGTTTCACACTAGATAAAGTGTCATTTAATTATTTTCCTAAAATTTTGGCAACTAACTCTTTTCTTACTTGAAAAATGTAGAAACTCCTAATATTTAGAATTTAAAATTGAGCAAAATTTCACTAATATAAATCCTTATTTCATTTGAATATTGTGTGAAGTGAAATATGTTAAAAGTAAAACCTTTAATTTAATTATTTTAAGATACGTAATATTAAGCGTGTTAAAAGTTACATATTAAAGGCATATACGAGATTTCTTAGTTCATCTAATATTAAGCATGTTATAAGTTATTTGTGGTTGTTTTACATGATTATTTTTTATTATGTAGTCAAATAATATATTTATCATTACTTTGATAAGTTTAAAATTCTCATAAATTATTTTGTTGGATTTTTTTTAAATGTGGATCGTTAATTATTTTTCTTCGCCTTCTCAATTCCTTACTCCATTGATGGCTAATTATAGTTTTTTTATATATGAGATAATTTGTGGTACAATATTATTTCAACATTAGTAATTCTTAGGCTTTAGATCGTTAATTATCCATTTTATTTCTCCAGGAATTGTAGGACGAACCTTCACTCGCAAATTCCAAAAGACCAAATTTTTTGGTTTTTCATTCATGTTATTTTGAATATTTGTGATAAAACTATGTCACAAAAATATTTAACTAAATTTAATGTCGATATACCCTTTTACTTTAAAAATGAATTTTTTTTCTTCTAAATAGCTGCCCAACAACAGTTTAAACTTTAAATAGCCGGCATATATATAATATATATGTATAAAATTTATGTATAGTCGGTTGAAAAAAGTAAATAGTGAATCCTGTCGGCTTTCTGTGAAAGATCCCTTTAAAAATAAATTTTATATAAACAAAATTACTATTTAATTGTTTTTTTAATATTTTAGGACTTTAAAATCAACTAAAATTTATGATTCAAAATATAGTTGCTGGACTTATTTTATGCCATCGTAACTTATTCTTTTTAAATTTGTCAAATTTAATTCATATAATATTCTTATTAATTAAAGAAAAAGAGAATGTCTTCTATTAGTTAGGTGAACATGGTAGTGTCTTTTAGAATGAACTTGAAAAATATCACATACCCACACACACAAAAAAGTTGAAAATAGATTTTTAAGAAAATAAAAAAAAAAAACTTTTAAATCTTCAAAGGTTATGTGTTCTTGCTGAAACTGAAAAGAAAATATGATAATTTGTGAATTTGAGGTGATGAAGTCATAGAGCTGAAAATGAGTTTAAGCTGAATATACAAAAAGGTAAATATACTAAGGAATTCTATGAGACAGATTCTCTTATTTATTGAGTTATTTATATTAGATCAATATTTATCAATTTTAGGAGTTTAAATTTTTATTTTATAATGCAAATATAATTTTAATATACTATTTATGTAATTTTTTTAAAAAAAAATTATTCATCAAACTGGGTTACACGTGCAAAGCGCGTACTCTAAAACTAGTATCAATAAAAGAAAGAGTTCTGCTTGCATAATTCTTGCCTAAAATATCTGCAAAATAAATCTCATTAAATGCAGACTGATGGCAAACTTAATTAGGAAGCAGCATAAATAAAAAATAAAACACACATTAAAGATGCAAAACACAACGGTAGCCTACATATAAAGAAAGTTTTCCTTTTATAACTTTCAATCAGAAACCTAAGAGAAACTTTTCTTTTCATAACTTTTCCTTTTTAGCATACGGTATTTATAAACTGGTTAAGGCTGCGTCTAGGGTTGGGAGAAGAAAAAAAACATAAATATTTCTTTATATATTCTCTTCGACAGGCTGAGAACTTGGAGGTGGCCATAGATTCTGTGTCAAAATATTTTTGAGAAGGATGGAAGAGAAAAGTGTGGATGCAGCAGTGGATTACATATCCAAATTGCCAGAGCCAATTTTGCAGAAAATTATGTCTTCTCTTTTGGCTAAAGAAGCTGCACAATTAAGTACATTGTCTAAGACTTGTAATAGTGCTTGGACTTCTCTTTCTTACTTAAACTTTGGTTATAATTTTTTGTATCAATCAGAAAACATAACAAAGCTTGTGAATATTGTGGATCAAATTATAGCAAAACGGCAGCAGCAGAAGATTTCTATACAGAAGTTCTGGCTAACATTACCGTCTAGTGAATGGAGCTCTTATGTCTATAATTGGATTGAGACACTCGTAGCGCTAAGCATCAAAGAGTTGGTTTTAAGTGTAGATGCACCAGATACACCTTTCTCTGGTTGCAGCACTTTGCCTGAAGCTATCTTTGCTGTCAAACACCTAAATATTCTTGATTTACGTGGATTTAAGCTTCAATTGCCCCCGGATGGCATAAAGTTTTCATCTTTGAGAATGTTGCACCTCTCCAAGGCACTTTTGGGCGAGCATTTTATTCGAGTTTTATGTGAAAGCTGCAATGGCTTAGAGGATTTAACTTTAAATGAATGCCGCAGACTATTCAGTTTACGAATTACAAGAACTTTACACAAACTGAGGAGGGTTCGATTGACTCGTCTTTTTGATTTACGCATGGTTGATATTGTGGCACCCAATCTTGAAACTACTCACATTGGCATAACTGCTTGCGAAGCATTGAAAAGATTGTATCTCGAAGGTCATGTTTTCCAGTCTACCCAACCTTGAAAGCTTGCACCTATGGAGATGCAATGGATTGAAGACAATCAAGATCACAAGTGACCGACTTGAGGTTTTTGATGTATCGTTCTGCTGTAATCTGATTAATATTGAACTGGATACTCCCAACTTAAGAAGATTCACTTATGTTTGTATTAATCAGCTGCCTACACTCAAACTGAAAGTTTCACCTTTGCTAAAAGTTTATCTCTACTTGGGAGTGGGAAAAAAACTTGATAGTCATTGGTACTCTAAGCTCGCGAGATTTCTTGGAAACTTCAAGCATTCAAAGGCTATTCAGTTATTGTGCAACAGTGAAAAGGCGATAGTTATACCCAAGGACTTGAGAAAAAACTTGGTTCCTCCACTCTTTGATACTGATTGCTTGCGTATAAAATTTAGAAGTTATGCAGATAATTACTCAGTTTTGGACGTTCTTGATAGTTCGCTTTGGATTTCTCCTCAACTGGACACGCTATGTTTTGTTCGAAGTAATCTAGGCTTGAAGAGTAAGCTGAAGTTTATATATGAAGATGAGAAAACATGTTGTGCATCTTTGCCTTTGAAATATTGTTGGAGGCATAAGCTGAAGGAAGTCAAAATGGAAAACTTTACATGTTCGGAGCAGCAGGAACTGCGAAACTATCTTTTCAAAGATGAAGATGCATCAAAGATGGTTGACGTATTCAAGAAATGCATCCTAAGTCCAAGATTTCACTTCAATAGCTTTACTTTATGCAGAAGTTTCATAATTTCTTGTGTCTTGTTGTGTTTAGTGGCATATATATGCTACATCATTTGACCTTTTGTTCTTCTCAGCCTTTAATTCAAAGTTATTTTCTAGCTTGATTGATTCTACATCGCACTCATGTCTACGCAGTTAAATAGTTAGCAAGGGCAGCAAAAGAGCGTAGTATTGCTACATTGTGAGTACAGAGCTCAGATTGAACAATTACTGTTATTGAAAATGCTAAAGATTGATTAAATACTGATGAAATATTGAAAACTAGTTAAGAGAAATAACGATTCACTTACAAAATTTTTGCGTTTTTCATAATCTCTCCTGGCAGTAGTTTTGCAACCCTATGGATAGTAATAGACAACACTTTCCGGTTGTACTCCAGTTAAACCAGCTGAAACCTGGCTTAAGCTTAATACAGATGACAGCAGTAATGTGGGAAATAATACTGCTGGTATAGTAGAAATTATTAGAAAGTGATGAGATAATTTGGCTTTTATTAAATCTCTTCAGTTCTGTACTGACAATTCCTTAGTAGTTCATGTTGGGGAAAATATAATATGCCGCCCAGGAGCAATATCCACGATAAATTACAATAACATTTGAGAATAATAACGATACCAAATTTTTTAACAAGGTAAAATACAATACCCAAGTGGAGCAATATTACCACTATAATATTACAACTTAGTAGTGTCAAAAGACTACTACAACTTTAAAAGTAATAATACTTTTTATTTTAGATACCTCGCTACAATATTACTCACACTCACTACTGCTTCTCTCGTTTTGGTGTGTTTCAAAAGAGAAATAGAACCTACAATATGTGACTACTTAATAATACCGTTTTCACCTAAATGCTTGACGAAACACTTTTTAAAATAAATAAAAAATATTTTTGACTTCCCGGCTATAGTATCTTCCCTTACCAAGTGAAGATGACTATATACAAAGAATTCATAGGATCCCAATTTAGAATGATTATGGTGCCTTTTTTTTTAAAACTTTTCTTGTATCCTTTTATCTGAGTCGGTTATCTTTCTAGGAGCTCTTCTTTTATTCTTTTTTTCTCCCTTCTACCTTTCTCAGAGATTACTATGTTTCTGTCAGCTCCTAAAAATTAGGAATTAAAAGAGAATTCAAAAATTAGGAATTAAAAGAGAATTCAAAAATTAGGAATTAAAATTACGAATATTACAAATATCTTCTACCGTGTTTAAGATACACAAATTTTCTCTCTACATACGTATTCCACTCAAAAATTTGTTTAAGAAAAACCTCCTCGCGTAATCGCTTTTTGAACAGCAAAATCCATGGCATAAAAGGGTTAAATGCTAAAAGACCAGACTCTAATCCTATACATTCCTTCTGATTTAGTAGTAGTTCTTGCTTCTCACTACTAGCTTCTCTGAGGGGCAGAAGGGAAGGAGCTACCATCCTGTACGCAATCTATGCAGAGTAGCTAATAAAGCCAATCCTTATAGTCGATTAATGAAATTATTAAACTAATTACACACACATAAGGATTAAAGCTTGTACTAATGAAAAAACGTAGATACAATAGTAGGTACGGTACCATATTAATTCAGCAAAACAGCATAGCAACATTGTTCAAGGTAGTCACATTTACAAGAAAGGTTTTGTACACTACTAATATTCCAAGTGAATCATGTCGCAATACCTTAGCATTTAAAACCTCCACAAGCAAAAAGCCAAACAATGATAATGAAAACTAAAATAGCACCTCCAACCATGAGCTTCATTTGAAGGTTCTGAAACCACATCTTGCGACGAAGCTGCCTACCTTGCCTCTGAAAGCTGTCAGCCTGAGCACATTCATATTTGCCACTATGCCAGTCAGCACAATCACAAAGGTTACTCTCAAGGCAAAGAGTCGGTAAAATAACACATACCTGGAACTGAAGGTTCTCAGTTTTATCCACTAGCAGTTCAATCTTCTCACCCCGATCCAAAACCTGCAACAGAAAATGTCTTTTAACCTAAATTCGACCAGAATCAGAAGCAAAGAATCTTACAAAGAAACAACTTTTTTTTGGATGATGGTGGTGTCAAGGCCAGCTTGCGTGTACCTCAACTATTCCACCGGGCACCTACTAACTCTCACATGCACAAGTACCGGGCAACCCTATCCAACAAAGCTGAGGCAGATGGAAAAGAAATCGCCTAGTATGTTTTGCCTCCGCTGGAATTTGAACCTAGACCTCATTGTTCTCCTCTCACTTTATTGACGTCTAGGCTACACCCCTGGGTGCTTTTACTAAGAAACGTAATTGAACTGACCGTAACAGTGATTTTTTAAGACAACCCCTAATTTTCCAGTTTACCTTTCTCAAAAACTTGATTCACATAATCATTACTTGATAATTTTTTCCTTCTTAAAATGTTAGCCAAAAGCAAAAAGAAAAATAGCCACTTCATATGGAGTGGTCGGAAACTAATCAAGCAAAAGCATACTATTAGTTCATTTCTAATTCTCCCAAAAAAAGGCAACCTCTTATTTTCAACTAACCACTCACCCTCTGTCCTGTGACTTCAACAGCATTCCTTATCACATAGAACCTAAAACCCATCATTATGAGGATATTTATCTATTAGTTCCATCACGATAATTTATGAAGTGAACCTATTAGTACCTCTATTTAAGCAATGAAGAAACTTGACGTTACTAGCACAGAAAAGACTGCAGTTTGCAATAACAGCTAAAGTAGGAAGGTAAAGCACATCTGGACATGGGAGCTGGTGTCTAGGAGTTGTGAACAATAGAGTCCAGAACAAGGTAGTGGACGCATGCCTTTACATAGTGTGACATTCTCAAACATGGGTTTGTTAGCATCATACAGGCAAAAGTGCAATTGGATAATAAGAAACTGGGTGGTCTGTCTGTGCACAGTAAACAACTAATTGGCTCTTCGCAAAGCCAGGCATTGAAAACGTGAATTATCCAAAGATATGAAAGAAATATTGCATACATACACCAAATGAGGTCTGAAATAGCTTTAGCATCAAAATCTGAAAACCCCCAATGGTGTAAGTTTCTCTGACCAGGTTTGTGTCACAAAAGCTTTAGCTCACTATTGATTGGGTGACCTTTTTGTTCTTCTCAACCCTTTTCAAAACTATTTTCTAATTTGATTCTACATCACTGGGGTATCTAATAACAAGGACACTAGAAATCCGTTCCTTGCATAATACATATGCAAATTGCAAAATACAGTAAAGAGAAGCTGAAGAAAATAAATTTGGAAAGGAAGAGAGCACAATTAGTTGGTGTCTGACAACTGCCCAAATGGACTCCAACTAATCTTACTGTTAAACCGACTAAGATTTAAAACACAACATAAAATTGGTGTTCAGCTTCCTAGGAGGTATCGGTTTCCAAAAGCAAACACATTCACTATTAAAAGTCAGCATTTAAGATGTTCAACTTTCCCTACGTACCCCCAATTTACAGTTTCTTCATACTTTTCAAAACCACTGAACTTATCAATGAAGTAACAGAAATCCGTAAACCCAAACACAAAGTCGGTGGTAGAGCCACTGCACGTGCAACCTTGGGTGATTATGGGGCAAACCTCAACGTTCAATTTAGCTTAGGCAAGTCTCTCATTATTAAGATAGGTGGTGGGGAAATTCACAACTGAGCATAGGCGAATCCCAATCTCTAAGACAATGGTGGAAGACACTTAGTTTCTAAGGGGAGTGCATGTAAAATCCCAGGCAAATCCTACATTGATAAAACACAGAAGAGATGTTGGATATATAATAAAACAAATCTTAGACCATAGTGACGCATTCTAGAACCATGTGCGCCTATGTCCAGAGGAGACAATATCACTACTTGGTTGGATTGTTATAAAACATGAGACAAAATATAACTGTAACATCAATAACTAACCTTACTCAATATGTATAGCCTATATGCACCCTTAGTTTTCACTGTGTTATGTTATTGTTTAATGAAAAGGTAAAGATTTTACAAATAAAACAGCACTGAAATTTCCTGATGATGTACAACAAACTGTTACATAAAAGTATAGTCAAACTACCAGCTAGATTGTAGCTACTCCTGGCAATTACATGGAGTAATAATAAAACTACCAGCTCAAAGGAATTTCAAACTCTGAAGACTGTTTGAATTGGCAAGGAAATAAAATTGGTAAGTTCTCTGTTAGATCAGCTTATAAGGAATTCAGCCTCTCCATGAATCAGGTTGGTTGTTGGCCATGAAAACTGATTTGGAAAGTCAAAATTCCTTATAAAGTTGCTTGCTTTAGTTGGTTGTTGGCAAAGGAGGCAGTGTTGACCCGGGACAACCTAGTCAAGAGAGGATATCAATTATGCTCTAAATGCTACTTGTGTAGAGAGGAGGCAGAGACAATTAGTCATTTCTTTTTACACTGCAAGTTGACAGCTCAACTATGGAGAATTTTTATCAACTTAAGGGGCATTATGTGGACTATGCCAAGAAGAATTCATGAAGTTCTTGCATGCTGGAATAGAGATGGTAATTTGTCCAATCAGAAGGAGAGATGGAGGATTGTCATCTGGTGGAAAATTTGGGAAGAGAGAAACCAGAGATGTTTTGAAGAAAAGTATAATCATGTCCAGAAGAAAAAAATGAAGTGTCTACTGTTGTTCTACTTTTAGTGTAAAGGAAAACTGTTAGAAGAACATGAGTCTATTTTTGATGTTTTAGATTCCTTGTGAGAAGACCAAGGATTAGGAGTCTTTTTTCCTCTGCTATGTAATTATGGGTGACTCCACAGTTTTTGTGTAGTCTTTATATTAATATAATATACAATATGTTACCTTCTCAAAAAAAAAAAAAAAAAACTACCAGCTAGATTGTAACTGCTCCTGACAATTACATGGAGTAATAATAAACCCGGTTTTCCCTATTTCATGCAAAATGCTGATCATCACCAGTATAATTTTTGGTGTTGTTATCGTTAAGTAGAGATTATAGGTCTGCTGTGGTAACTTGTTCCTATGTATTTTAGGTCTATCC
This sequence comes from Nicotiana sylvestris, assembly GCF_000393655.2. NCBI lineage: Eukaryota > Viridiplantae > Streptophyta > Magnoliopsida > Solanales > Solanaceae > Nicotiana > Nicotiana sylvestris. The sequence continues at coordinate 158,876,742 of NC_091061.1, read as the reverse complement.
CATTCCTTTTAGCACCTTCAACCATCTAATATAGTGTTTAGTTACTAAATGGTGCAGTTAGAATTCTATATAAGACATAACAAAACCACTTGAGGTGACCTTCTCTTATATATCATCAAAAATATGGGCCACAACTATAGACTTATTTCACCATATGAATGCAAAAAGCATACACCCATTCCAACAAAATACTTTTTTTTTCCTTCTTTTTGGGGTGAGGGTGGGGTGTAAGTTTAGAGGTGTATTCCTTACTAACCAAAACTGGCTACAAAGCTCAAAAGAGGAAATACATAACCAATCACACTACCTTCTTGGCTCCATTTTTTTAAGAGGACCAACACATTCCACAATTATATAAGAGAAAACTGAAAGTATAATCACCTTTTTACAATAGGTTTTTCCAGGTTAACTCTTCAAGACTTTAATTCCACGTTTGGGAGAATGGAAGACAAATAACCTTCCCAGTCAATTTATTAGGAATTGGTCAAAACCAAATAAATTGACCTTCAAGGACATAAAAAGACTTTACTCGCTATCCATCTATATAAAAAATTCCTACCCCACTCTTCTTTTTCTTTTCCTATCCCCTGGTGAAACGCCTCAATTTACCTTATTTCAAAAAAAAAAGTCCCAATCCCACTCGTTATCCCATCTTTCCAACCTAAAATAAGTTTCACCGACACCAAGGGAAAGAAAAAGGAGGTCAAAGAAGAAAGATAATATAACTTTACCTTCTCAATATTGTCCATCATTATTCCTTTGACCTCTGTGATTTGAGCCTTCAACTTAGAGAGCTTGCTCATTTCATCAGGATGGTTCATACAGTACTCCATGTGCTCTTTAAGTTTTGGCCTAGCAAGTTAAGGATAAATAAATCCAAGTTAAATGGGCTGATTTTGGACTCTATACCAAGTCTACAAATATATTTTACTTGTAGGTGAAAGGAATAAATACACATACCCGAATTCTCTATCAAGATTGTACGCGATGCTAAAACGATCCCCGAATAGATCATCATCTTCTTCTTCATCATCAGCAAGAGGGTGCGGATCACCATCATTTTTAATACTTGAACCATAACGTTTCTTGAAATCATCCTTAACCCTTTCAAGAAAGACAAAAGGTACACTTCTTCCAGTTGATTCATCAGCAACAACTAGGAAGACTGCAAAATGTATTGGTAGAAACTATTCAGAATCCAGTTAATTTGAAATGAATTATATACAACACCAAATATTATAAGAATAAATAAATACCAAATCCACTATCAATGAGGAAGTTGAAGGTGTGACCATCGCATGAGTATGTATACTTGCTACTATTTGAAGGAAGCTTCTGCAAGCACTGGACAGCAATGGTACTGAAGTTCCCTGAATAAGGTGTATGCTCAGCTAGAACAACAGTTCCTCTCGCAACAAAGCTATAAATCAAACCTTTTGGATTCATTTTCAGACACAAACTCCAATGTCGATGACTGCAATTACAAAAAAGACCAAGCTGATCCCTTAATGAAATATGCAAATATCTGACAAAAAATGGACACAAAAAAAACAGCTTTTCCATGAGATTAAAATGATCACATCTGCCTTCACTAAATTGATTATGTTCAAAATACAAACATAAAAAGGTCTTCAAGCATTGGTTTTACATCTATCAATAGAAACCCTAGCTTGTATGCACCAAAGACCTCAATTTCTAGAGTCCAAAGGGAAAGATAATAAGGGAAAAATAGGGGAGAGCCGGAGAGGTGAATATTACTCCCTCCGTCCAATTTTATGTGACACACTTTTCTTCTTAGTTATCCCAAAAAGAAGACACAGTTCCATATTTAGAAATAATTTAACTTTAATCTTCTCATTTTGCCTTTAATGATTTAGTCACACAAATGTTAGGCTTATTTTAGACCAGAAGTTTTGAAAATCTTACCTTCTCTCTTAAACTCAGTGTCTTGGTCAAACAGTGCCACAAAAATTGGAACGAATGGAGGGAGTATATGATACGCCCAAAATCAAAGATGCGCATATTGCAAATAAGAACCGACAGTCAAATCGAAGCAACTTCAACAATCTAATTAGGAATCTACAACTATAATCCGGGAAACGAAAATCAATAATTTCCAACTAACTATCGTAGGAACACGATTATAATTGGAATTGTCAAAACTTCCGATCAGATCCTCACCAATATTGTTCAATTCGTGCTGAAAATGTCAAAAAATTATAGAAACAAATAAATACACGCATATGTATAGAGAACCTGAGGTTGCAGAAATTGTGATTGCTTAGTGAGCACGACTGAAGTGGAGCTTCAGATTTCGACGCGAGGAGAAGGTGCGAGGGGGGATTGGTGAAGAAAACGTGGAAAGGACTTTTTCTTACTCTTCAATTAACAGCGACGGAGTCGAGGAGCCGAAGTTATAAGTCTGGGACCAAACTGTATAATTATGAATTTGATTAACTGGTAGACGGTTTACATACTTTTAAGCTAAATTACGCTGACACGGCAAAAGGAAGAATATACAAGGGCTTTTTTGGAAATTTGAACAATTGGACTTTTCATGTTTTTTTCTTTTTCTATTTTAATAATTTTAAGTATTTGACTGGGTACAGAACATATGTTTCTGTCTCTTGAAAGTTTTATAATTTGGAAGGAGATTTACATCATTGTTATTGGTTTTTTATTAATGCTATGCGTCATTGCAGCAATTCATTTAATATGTTACATTATATTAGTATTATAAAGTGACTAACCCTTGAAAGAAGAAAACTTTAGAGGATTCAAACTCATGCAATCTACTCGTAAAAGAGTTAGAGGCATTCTTTTTCTTGAATAACTATTAAGAACAGATATTATTTATTTTTTATATTATTAGTGCATGATATTATAAAATGACAACAAATAATATAATTTATTCAAATATTATATACATCAAAACAATACAATATTATACAATACAATATATTATAAAACGATACATAACAATCATCCAAACAAGCCGTAAAAGATCAAGAAATATATTTTTTTTACGAAGAGTTAATATGTGTGTACGTGAGTAATTATTATCTAAATTTTGGGATCATGTGGAGTGATAAGTGTCAGTGAAGTATAAAACTTCAAAATCATAAACTTGAGTGACCACAAGAACAACAAATCCAGTGCGGTCTGGAGAGGGTGAGCAGTACGCAGCCTTACTCCTGCCCTAGAAAGCAGAAAGGTTGTTTCAAAAGACTCTCGACTAAAAGAAAGATAAAAGGAGCAATTGCAACAAGTATAAACACATAGATAAAAAAAGAGCCGAAACCAAGGTAGCAAATAAACGGTAGTAATAACAATCTAGGAATAAATAGATAACAAACTAACACTAATGCTAACGAACTAAGGAAGACAAAGGGAGACACTCGACTACCTACTAACCTTCTACCCGCCAATTACCTTTTCCTAAGACTTCTTTGGCATATCTTTACCCCTCCTACCCGCCAAGGTTAACCTCTCACACCTCCTCACTGGGACTTTTATGCTTCTCCTCTTAACATGTCTGAACCATCTCAATCTCACATCTTATCCTCCAAGGGGGCCACTACCCGTCGATGACTAATTTAATATAAGTACCAATCAATGACTAGTAACAATCAATTAGTAGCTCTCTTCGCGACTCTGTTCTTGTCTCATTTGTTGTTTTAGCTAATTGCACACCCTAATTAACTAGAAAATGAAATCCTGAGAACTTTCTGCTGGTCATCATTTTGAGGGTTGGAGAACTTTCTTCTAGTCATCATTTTGAGGGTTGGAAGTACAATGGACAATATCGATAGAGAAATAAAAAGCTCTCCAAGATCTTCAAATCCCCAATCTAATCATTGCTTGATTTGATCAGATAACTATTTCTATATTATGTGTTGGATTATTTTATCTGGTGTATCTATGACAAAGCATTTCTTTTTAATTATGTTGTGCTATGATTTTCCTGAGCCGAGGGTCTATCTGACAGAAGCGTATCCAGAGGTGGACCCATGTGTACGGGTGAGGGGTCACCGGACCCCGTAAACTTCGGATGAAATCCTATATATATATATACTTATATACCTTGAAAATGGTTAATTTAAAGCAGTTGACACTCTGAACACTAAAAGCTTTTAGGGGGCACTGGTTGAGCAGAATAAATGTGCCCCCGTTGCGTAAAAATTCTGGGTCCGCCTTTGGGAGTATCTAGGATTTCTAAAACATAGTGCACCACTAAAGAAAGGAGGAAAAAATATATTAAAGTAGGAATTGATTCATGTTCCTTTGGATAAATAATTCAATATTCAATCAAGTACACCATTCAACCTTCGTGGAACATGGGTGCCAACAAATAATATTAAACTAATTATAGAAAATACATGCATAAAATATAATCTAATGAAGCGAACCATGGGTTCACGTGCCTCATAAACTATCCTATAAATCCGTTTTTGCTATCGGAAACAACCTCTCTACCTCCACAAGATAAGGATAAAGTTTGCGTACACACTACCCTCCACAACACTACCCTCCACAGAACCTAATTGTGGAATTATGCTGGGTTTGTTGTTGTTGTATCTATGACAAAGCAAGCGATTTCAAAAAGAAAACCAAAAGATAAAAAGGAGTTAAAGCCAACAAGTGCTTAAAAACTGATCTAAACCAAACACCCTCGTGTCATCCTATTCTGTAGCTAGATATCAGAAATATGGACAAGTCAATTAAACAAAACACAGACTGAATATGATTACTGTTTTGTGTACCACTCCCTTCATAGGAATTTTGAAGCAATGAAAATCTATAACTTTTAATACCACTTAACCCCAGCATCATGTAGCTCATACACTGGCTCATACGTGTGCTCCTTAAGTATGCACCACCTACCTCAATTTCCACTATAATTATCAACCTACATAATGGCTAATCTAATAAACAGCATCACTATGACATCCAGCAGCATGACAAATAAGACATTGTGTGTGGGGACGCAGGGAAAGGCTGCACCTTAAGGGGGTGTGATTTAGGCAACCTACTCTGATGCAAGTCTTTACCGTTGCTCCAAGGCTCCCCTCGCCCTTCGATTTGAAAATATTCAGTACTTGTATCTCAACTAAGTAGAGATCTAAAGGACATAGCCTGCTGGAATAACATTTTAATCACAGGGAGGGGCTGGTGCCCGAAGCATTCTGCGTTCACGGGGGGTGCAAGAAAGGGCCGCACACCAAGGGGATGTGATGTAGGCAACCTACCCTGATGCAAGTATCAGTGGTTGATTCCACGGCTCGAACCTGTGACCTATAGGCCATACGGAGACAACTTTACCATTGCTCCAAGGCTCCGCCTCACCATACGATTTGAAAATATTCAGTATTTGTATCTCAACTAAGTATATATCTAAAGGACATAATCCACTGGAATAAGATTTTAAGCACAGAAAGCAGACAATTATATTATAACCACTTAACCACAAATGCAGCTTCTTAAGAGAAACTGTCAAACTTGAATTTTTTCGTGCACTTGGCACTGAAAATGAGTTCAGTTTCAGTCTTGAAGAACAATGTAAGACAATTGTGACAACAATCACTGGAGAGGGTTGGAATTTATAACAAAGTATTCCAACCATTAATTTAGAAGAGTTCAATCTTCCAGTCAACCATAATAATCCACTGGTCGCAGAGGAAGGTTCTTCCAAACAATCCATACTTTCAAGGTTTCACACCATTAATAGCTGGAGTGAGACCTCGGGTATTTTTCACATAAGCCACATATTCACTGTAGTGCATAGTAAATAATGTGCTCTGGTATCGAGTTAAACGGATTCGTTTCCTCAGTGATTCTGTTATAGGTCCTTCGTAACCTGCTTTGCGTATCAATGAGTCAATTGCTTCTATCACTGTCCACCCTGGAGACAAAATTCAGAGAGTTCATTTTGCAGCTCAATCAGTTCCAAAAGCGCCAGAAAATCTTAAACAGACAAGAGGTACAACACTCCTCATCAGTGATAGGGAAGGAGGAAGAAAATCACCTTCATGAGCGGCGACCTCAGGTAGGTATGTGGCATTTCTCTTTGTGTTATAGTTAGGGTCAGTGAATTCAATGATTATCCCATGCGTACCTACCTGAACAAACCCATTACATTCGTGAGAATATAATACTAGTACAGCCAGCCAACAAGAGAGAAACACACTGTTGGGAAGAAATGCTGGTAGATAATATTGTGAACCAAGTTGCTCGGACACGGGTGCGGGTGTCCGATACGGGTGCGGATCTAGAGGTCGGATCTTTCGAGATGCTGGTAGCTAATATTGTGAACTAAGTTGCTCGGACACGGGTGCGGGTGTCCGATACGGGTGCGGATCTAGAGGTCGGATCCTTCGAGATGTAAATTCTAAGATTCGGGAATACGGATCCTAGAACGGGTAGGGATACGGGTGTGGGGATCTGGCTAAAAATAATTCAAAAATATAAAAATATCTCTAAATTTTGAGAAATTTTCGAGGAATACTTAAGCATAGCTTGTAAAGTGTAGATTTCTTTTTTATTTTCAAGGTTGTAGATAATTAAAGGACTGATTTCCTAGATACGGTAAGCTATTTTTTTCCCCAATTTTGGTTTTGATTTCGAGAATCAAATTGTATCTCGCCTCAAATTTTTAGTCAAAGTACCCAAAATTATTTGACCAGATTCGGTACGGACCCCACACTCACACCCATACTAGTGTCGTGTCGACACGGGTACAGCACCTAGACTGCCGTGTCGGAGCAACTCACAACAACAAACCCAGTAGTTTCCCACAAGTGGGGTCTAGGGAGGTTAAGATGTACGCAGTCTTACCCCCTACCCCTAGAAGGGCAGAGAGTATTTTCGATAGACCCTCGGCTAGAGAACGATTGGAAAAAAAAAGGTCATTACAACAAGTAGGAATAACAACAAGATGAAATAAGATTGAATCCAAGAATGGAGTCAAACTCTAGATAGTAATAGTCATCTATGGATAAAAGATATCATACTAACACTAATGCTAGCAAACTGAGCAAGACAAAGAGAAACGTTCAACTATCTATAGACCTTCTACCCTAATCGTTGACCTCCACACCCTCCTCTCTAGGGTCATGTCTTCAATCAGCTCCAGTTGCGCCATGTCCCGCCTAATAACCTCTCCTTAAGACTTCTTAAGCCTACCTCTAACCCTCATGCTACCCACCAAGGCTAACTGCTCGCACCTTCTAAACTTCTCTTCTTAACATGCCCGAACCATCTCTACCTCGCCTCCCGCATCTTATTCTCCACAGGGGTCACTTCTACCTTTTCCCGAATAACTTCATTCCAATCTTATCCAACCGGGTATGCCCACACATCCACCTCATCATCCTCAACCCAGCTACTTTTAGCTTCTGGGTATGAGGATTGTCAATAATGAGGATTTACGCACTAGTGAATAGTGATCACCTTACCCATGCACAAATACATACAGAAGTCATATGTCTGATCATTCAGCTAAAAATCAAGAGGAGACTTTGAAAATGTAAAAAGGCTTCCGACATTTGTTTTCAGAATCCGGATTCTCGCGAGGCAGCAAATGAGGAAAGACACCTTTGATCCGAGCTTTACCGATTTACATGTCGGGGGTGTTTATACAAGTTCAAAGATATATTTGATTGTCATGGTTGTGATTCAAATTTCCAAGAGCACCAACGTCCAAACAAAACTAAGTTCTGTCATCTCATCCAAGTACAATATGATGTCTTAGAAACTAAAAAATGCATGCAATGATTCAACACCATTCATATAAGTGCAATCTAGCAGTCTATTTATCGCAGTATTTGCTTCTTATTTGAAATCATTTGGTGCTCATTAATTTGCTCCGCAAAGCCAATGCACTATCAATAAACATGCACGTCAAGCATAAAAGCATGTACATTTCCACTTTGCTTTAAGAATCAGAGTAAGTTCAAAAGTAGTACCTCCCAGTCTAGGTAGTTAGCTGCAGTTTCATAATTAGTTAGAATTGAAACTGTACACTGTAAAGTAGGTAACTCTTTAGCCTGTATTGGGGGGAAACGACGGTCCCTGAGGGCACTGCAAATGAATTCAAACGTCAGTACAAATACTGATATAGTGTCACAGGATATAACAAGCTTTAATATAGGCATGATCAAAATCACTTACTTTCAGAACTTAAGCATGACAAATTTATGGTCTCAAAACAAACAAAGAGAAGGAAAAGGAAATGTAAAATGTCATTTGAAGAGAAACAGTGAAATCTGAAGAGATGAAAGTGCAACAATCTCAAGAGTTAACTGTATACAGATCAAATATCTTTATATCACATACTTACCTATCAAAAAAAGAAAAATCCTTTATAGCACATACTGAATCATTATGAAGTACTACAGCAGTCTGCAAATAGAATGCTTTCAGAAGCTCAAGAAGTGTCTGATCGATTAAAATAAAGTTTTTTTAAAAAAACATACCCAAGTCGAACAAGCCTGTTATCCTTCTGCCACTAATAATCAACACTCATGCAAGAAACTCTCATCACATAATTATCTTAATCTTATTCATCCGTATTAGCTACCAAACATGAAATATTATTACAAAAAGTAAAAAGACAGCTCCGCAAATATAAGAACTTCACTTGTAATTTACCTTGTCAGAGCATAATCCCTAAAACCATTAACAATGCAGCGAGCTTCCAGAGTGCCAATGCATCCTCGCAACCGAGGCTCCCCACCATTCACTGCTTTCTTCCAAGTTACAAATAATGGACTGAAATGCATTTGGGCCACAGGAGAACAAAGCATTCAAAATAATTTTCGCATTGGTTTGGCATTTTATAAGTTTCAAATGAAAGATTAAGACTAACGCTAGCATTTTGGTTAGTATACAAAAGGGAAAATAATAAAGCCTTACCAGTAAGACTAACGCTAGCATTTTGGTTAGTATACAAAAGGGAAAATAATAAAGCCTTACCAGTACAGAACTGACAGGCAGCTTATCAACACTAGACTTAAAAACATTTTACACAACAACATCAACCTAGTAAAATCCCATCAGTGGGGTCTGGGGAGGGTATAGTGTACGCAGACCTTACCCCTACCCCGAAGGGGTAGAGAGGCTGTTTCCGGGAGACCCTCAGCTACATTTTGCAGTGAAGATAATATAGAGAGAGTTAAAACAGATCAAGTTTCAGAGCCACAAACCTTAAACATTATAAGGAAGATTAAAGACTACAAGTAGGGGAAATTATATGGAAAAGGAAGCTTCCCATATGTCGAAAAAGAAGTTCCCTACATAAAATCCTATTTGAAAAGCGGAAAAGGTCCAAATATGCCCCTGTACCATACAAAATTGAGTACATTTGCCCTTTGTAAACACTTTAGCTCAAGAATGCCCTTACCGTCACATAGTTGGTCCATATATGCCCATATAGTCACATAGTTGGTCCATATATGCCCTTATGGTCACAATTGGTCCATATACACCCAAACCAATTAGCTATTTTGTTAATTAATTGTATTAAAGTGTATTACAAACATTATTTCCTTTTTATTAGCGCTTTTTTTTTCTTTACCTTTCTCTTTTCTTTCTTTTTTTTCTATTCTTCTCTTTTTCCCCTTTTCCCATTTTTGGTGGTGTTAAATGGGTGAAGGCAGAAATTCATGCATTTTGTCAAGTGAAATTGGTGACGAAAATGGAAAATGGAGAAGGCATCAGCAATGGAGGAAATCGGATATGATATGGGAGAACGAAAAAGGGGGGAAAAGAGTAGAAAAGAAAAAAAGAAGAAAAAAGAAAGATAAAGAAAAAAAGTACTACAATAAAAAGGAAATAGTGTTTGTTATACTTTAATACAATTAATTAACGAAATAGCTAATTAATTTGGGTGAATTTCGTTTCGAAAAGGGCATAGTGGCGGTTTCTACATCTCGAATCCAGCTCGAATCTGTGACCTATAAATCACACCGAGACAACTTTACAGTTGCTCCAACGCTCCTCTTCGATAAAAGTAAAAAATCACATCTCGAAAGCACATGCAACCAAGAATGTAAACTGATCCACAGTAAAACACTCAACTAAACAACTAGCACAAAACAATCTAATTCATTCCAATCTAAAAATAGAGAAATTGCACATACCCAGGTACAATGTTGTCTATTTTCCACTCTATATCCCAAAAGGATAGTAAAGAAATTTTTACACATCATGTATATTAAATTTCAAAATACCCCATGTATTGAAAAGTAAAAAAGGACCAGATTTTGCAAGAATAGAGATGTGGGTGTCTCTATTTTTAGGCTAAAAGAAAAGGGGAAAAGGAAAAAGTAACATACTGTTCACCCTCATCAAAAGCAGGAGGAGGCGGCTGTTCTTTGTTGTAGTGAGCCACCAATGTATCAAAGCAGTAAACAACCATTTCCTTATTTGCTGACACCATTTTTTTCTCTTGTTAAATTGAAATCAAATATAACCCAGAACAAGAATCGATCTTTCAATCAATCAGTTAACAATCAATGGATCAATTTGAGTCCAATTAATAAAAGGGGTTTTCCCCTTTTTCTATGTGCTTTCAACAAATCTTAAGCAGAATTGAGTGCAGAATAAAAGGAAAGAGCCTTTAGAGTATTCTCCTTCCTTTTCCCCTTTGGCTCTTTTTGAGTTTTTGCTTTAATGGTTCCCAAGAATTATTTAGAGTAGTGGAAAAGCCATATTGCTCAGCTTTTTCCTTTTTGTTTTTCTATTACTCCAAATAAAATAATTACTGTACTATGTTTTTAAATTTTAATCCAAATATAATTAATAGTTTCTCCAATTATTTTTTTGCATTAATGTCGTCAGGGACCAACCTTCTAGAGAAAGGCCAAAAAAGCCCCTCGATTGCTGGAAACTATCATATTTTACTACATTTACGTTGCGTGACAAAAGACTTGAAAGCAACATTAGAATTTCCTAGTTTTAATCCCTCGTCTAAACAGTAAGAGTCTGTTTGGAAAGCAACCTGTTAATTGGAATTGGTATAATTATTAGAGTAGTAATTATACAGTCTAGTAATTATATAGTTGTGTAATTACGACGACCTGTTTGTTTGTCATAGTATAATTACAATGTAATTACAAATTTACTGTTTGGTTGCACAAATATAATTATACAGTCAAATTAAATTTTAAATGAAATAATTATCAAAATTTAAAAGTTAATATTATAAATATATGCCTACAAATTTTTATAAGTATAAATGATAATATATTTGGTATTTAAGATATATATTTTTTCGTGAATATACATTAATTAGTAATCATATATTTATAACTAATATTGTAAAGATAATTTATATTTATATATATATATATATATATATATATATATCAAATTAATAATATTTAGTTGTTGTATACTTACAAAAATTAAAAACTTACGTTTTGTAAGAACATCATGGAATTCATGTTTGATAAAATAAATTAATATTTATAAATACAATATCATAACACTATTCAAATGTTTGACAAAACTAATCTAATAATTCTAACTAAAAATAAACAACATGCAATGTGAGGCAATACTACTAAAACAAGTAAATTGAAACCAAGAAATAACACAATTTCAAAATTCAAAAAATATGTCAAATTCCAACATAATAATAAGTAAGTTCCACTGCAACTTAAGATTAGGAAACACAATAAGTTTATAACCACATTCAACAACGAAATTTCACTTTAATTGCATCACTCATTATATGTCAAGTTTGTTAATGACTCATTATTTCTAATATTAGGAGGTGTAGTTTCAAAAAATAGAATAATAAAATATAAGCAATTACACGGAATCACAAGAAGTAAAAGTAGAGAAATAAAAGATAAATAATGTACAAAGAAAAAAATATTTTAAAATTTCAAAAGAAATTAAAAAGTACAAATAAAAATTAAAAAGTAAAATAATAGAATTAAAAAGTTATAAAGAAAATAAATTAAAATAAAAACAAAAAGGCAAGAAACTAAAAGGCAGCCTTGTAATTACACAGTGTAATTATCACCAATTCTCACCTCTCCCTTGAGAATTGGAGAGTATAATTACACCCCTCTGATTATACCCAATTCCATGCTGACCAAGTAATTACTTGGCCAAACAAACATGTCAAACCGTGTAATTACACCCAATTACACTCAAATCCAATTCCTGGGTGGCTTTCCAAACATACTCTAATAATGTTTTCCAATAAAACGTAGTCTATAGAATCTATAGACATTCTACCCTCAAATGATAGCCCACTTATAGAATTGTTATTGAAATATGTATTGCTGTAAAATAAAATAATAAACTTTTTGAAAAATAGAAACAGAAAGTTAGTAGAACTAGAACGTCAAAACATATTCTAGAAACAGTATAGTAATTTCAAAATAAATTCTGAAAAATAGTATAGGAACAAATCGAGCCCACTGAATACACAGTGTGTCCTTAAGGAAATTATCCCCCTCAAGTACCCGAGGTTCTGGAATATATCCTCCTAAGATAGAACGATTTAACTCACCAGCGTATTGGTACCAAAAACGCAGATGAACAGCGAACCACTCAAAGGCTATAAAACACACTGGAATTTTTGTGCAGAAGAAGAAGAAGAAGATTATTAGAAAATTTCGTAAGTAAATATTCTCGGATTTGAAGGAATATTTATAGCCAATTTGGTATTGTTTCTGAAAAGGTTTGCAACCTTTCAGAACAGTCATAGCTGTTGGAAATATTGCAGGAAAATTAAACGGATTTAAAATCATCCGGGAAAGAAAAATTGGACCGAACCGGCTCGCGGGTCATCGGTGATTTGAATTTTTGTTAATTAATTTTAATTAATTAATTAAATATTTGAAAAGAATTTTGTCCAAAAAGATTAATCAATCAATCGTTGACCAAATCCGAAGCCGAAGCCGAAGTCGAGCCGAGCGAGTGACCGACGACGACGGCGCGAGACTTGCCTTCTTCTTAGATCTTTAAGAGCTAAAAGATGAGATTCTCTATATATACACAAAGATTTTATTTCCTTCTACCAATGAGGGACAAAGTGCATTAGTAAAGTGAACTCATTCAAAATTTCGGTTCCCTCCATTTCTTTTCCCACCATTTCTTTTCCCACCATTTTCCATTCACTCTTCTTTTGTTATTAATAACAAAATCCAACAATACCCCACATGAATGAGGAATGGCTATAAACTTAAAGAAATGCACGGACGTGTGTGTGTTTCACATGCAAGAATTAATTGCATCTGGATAAGTAGGTTTCCCTTTGAACTTTCCGTAGTGAACTTATATCGGATACACTCGGTCAATTGGTAGATTTGATATCTTTGAACCGTCGAGCTTTGTTGTATACCTAGACAACATAAGTCACACAATCAATCCTTAACCATCTATGGTTCTCACGGCTGTGTTCGTTTCAACCATGAACACCGCCTAGTTTCATGAGTGCTTAGAGAATGGGCCTTTACTTTCATTCTCCTTGAAGCGTCTTACACTTCACACTTACATAGGTGATTCCTAAACGTGTAATCCTAAAGACACACTATCTGGTCATATCCTGTCAGACTTAGCAAATCATTAAAAAGCTTTAAGCTTTTTGACTCATCAAAAAGCCTTAATGCTTTACCTTGTTTTTGAACATTGTCTTCATCACGAGAATGGATTGAGTTAGTTGACAATGTTGAACCGTCATTCATAACTTTGTTTAATCTCTTTGAACATAACTCTTGGGATCTCCAGTCTACTAGGGAGAGTTACCGCCATGATGACTTGTCCTAGGCCTTTAACCCCATTCTCTTTGATGATCTTTCAACCGCCTTTCTAGATAGGCCTTTTGTAAGTGGATCCGCCACGTTATCTCTTGACTTTACGTAGTCAATTGTGATAACACCACTAGAGAGTAGTTGTCTAATGGTATTGTGTCTCCGTATAATATGACGAGATTTTTCATTATACATAACGCTCCCTGCCCTACCTATTGTCGTTTGACTATCACAATGTATACAAATAGGTGCCAAAGGTTTGGGCCAAAATGGAATATCTTCCAAAAAATTCTGGAGACATTCAGCTTGTTCACCGGCCTTATCTAAAGCTATGAATTCAGATTCCATTGTAGAACGAGCGATGCACGTTTGTTTGGATGATTTCCAAGATACTGCTCCACCCCCAATTGTGAAAACATATCCACTCGTGGATTTAACTTCAGACGATTTGATGATCCAATTTGCATCACTATATCCCTCAATCACGGAAGGATATTTGTTATAATGCAAAACATAATTTTGGGTATGTTTCAGATATCCCAAAACCCGTTTCATTACCATCCAATGTATTTGATTGGGATTACTTGTAAACCAACTCAGTTTGCTAATAGCACATGCTATATATGGTCGCGTACAATTCATGATATACATCAAACTTCCCAATACTCTTGCATAGTCCAGTTGTGAGTCACTTTCACCTTCATTCTTTTGAAGTGCATAACTCACGTCAATTGGAGTCTTGGCAATTTTGAAATCCAAATACTTAAACTTGTCAAGTACCTTTTCAATATAGTGAGACTATGATAATGCTAGACCTTGTGGAGTTTTGTGAATTCTGATTCCTAAGATCACATCAGCAACTCTTAAGTCTTTCATGTCGAATTTGCTAGACAACATGCGTTTTGTAGCATTTATATCTGTCATACTTTTGCTCATTAGCAACATGTCATCAACATAAAAACAAACAATGACTTCATGACCTGGAGTGTTTTTAATGTAAACACATTTGTCACACTCGTTGATTTTAAATCCATTTGCCAACATTGTTTGGTCAAATTTTGCATGCCATTGTTTGGGTGCTTGTTTAAGTCCATAAAGCGATTTAACAAGTTTGCACACTTTCTTTTCTTTACCAGGAACCACAAAACTCTCAGGTTGTTCCATGTAAATATCTTCCTCCAATTCTCCATTTAAGAAAGTTGTTTTAACATCTATTTGATGGATTTCAAAACCATACACGGCCGCTAGTGCCACTAAAACCCTAATAGATGTTATCCTTGTTACTGGCGAGTAAGTATCAAAGTAATCAAGACCTTCCTTTTGTCTATAACCTTTAACAACAAGTCTTGCCTTATATTTGTCAATAGTGCCATCAACTTTAATTTTTCGTTTAAAGATCCATTTCGAACCTAAAGGCTTATTTCCCGAAGGAAGATCAACCAATTCCCATGTATGGTTATCCAAAATTGATTGAATCTCACTATTGACTGCCTCTTTCCAAAACGCTGAATCAGAAGACGACATAGCTACTTTAAAAGTTTGAGGCTCATTTTCAAGTAAAAATGTCACAAAATCTGGTCCAAAGGAAGTAGATGTTCTTTGACGTTTACTACGCCTTGGATCTTCTATACTTGGAGTATTTTCCTTTGGTTCTTCCCAAGGTCGTTTAGGTCTTTCACTTAACGACTCGCATTCAGTTTTATACGGATAGATGCTTTCAAAGAATTCAACATTATCCGATCCCATTACCGTATTAACATGAATCTCGGGATTATCGGATTTATGAACCAAAAACTGACATGCTTTACTGTTTGTAGCATATCCAATGAAAACGTCTGCTATTTTTTGTCCAATTTTAACCCTTTTAGGTAAAGGAACTTGTACCTTTGCTAGACACCCCCCACACTTTGAAATATTTCAAGTTGAGTTTTCTTCCTTTCCATTTTTCATATGGAATAGATTGCGTTTTGTTGTGGGGTACTCTATTGAGTATTCGGTTAGCTGTAAGGATAGCTTCTCCACACAAACTCTGCGGTAATCCGGAACTTATTAATAAAGAATTCATCATTTCTTTTAATGTCCGATTTTTTCTTTTCACAATTCCGTTGGTTTGAGGTGTGTAAGGTGCAGTAGTTTGATGGATAATTTCATATTCCGAACATATTTCTGCAAACGGAGATTCATATTCTCCACCTCTATCACTTCTAATCATTTTGATCTTTTTATTCAATTGATTTTCTACCTCATTCTTGTATTGCTTAAATGCTTCAATTGTTTCATCATTACTATTAAGCAAATAAACATAACAATATCGAGTGCAATCGTCAATAAAAGTAATAAAATACTTTTTCCCACTTCGAGATGGCGTCGACTTCATATCGCAAATATCAGATGAATTAAGTCTAAAGGATTTGAATTCCTTTCAACAGACTTATAAGGATGTTTTACAAACTTAGATTCAACACATATTTGACATTTCGATTTATTACACTCGAATTTAGGCAATACTTCTAAATTAATTAACTTCCGCAAGATTTTATAATTGACATGTCCTAAACGAATATGCCATAAATCATTTGACTCCAATAAATAAGAAGCTGAAATTTTATTCATACTGTCAACAACCATTACATTGAGTTTGAAAAGGTCCTCTGTGAGGTAGCCTTTTCCAACATACATTTCATTCTTGCTTACAACAACTTTATCAAAAACAAATACACATTTGCGGGAAAATTAAACGGATTTAAAATAATCTGGGAAAGAAAAAATTGGACCGGACCGGGTCGCGGGTCATGGGTGATTTGAATTTTCGTTAATTAATTTTGATTAATTAATTAAATATTTGAAAATAATTTTGTCCAAAAAGATTAATCAATCAATCTTTGACCAAATCCGCCGAAGCCGAGCCAAGCGACGACGGCGGCGTGAGGCTTGCCTTCTTCTTAGCTCTTTAAGAGTTAAAAGATGAGCTTCTCTACATATACACAAAGATTTTCTTTCCTTCTACCAATAAGGGACAAATTGCATTAGTAACGTGAACTCATTCAAAATTTCATTTCCCTCCATTTCTTTTCCCACCATTTTCCATTCACTCTTCTTTTATTATTAATAACAAAATCCAACAAGAATTACACTAGATTATTATTGTAATAACACGTTCAAACTTTCTCACAGTTTAAGCGTCCGATTGAATTGCATTTTGTGAAAAAGCTATAGAACACAATTGAGAAAAATAAAACACAAGTTTTGTTTCAACTTTCATCCTGGTCAACTAAAGATGTAGTCTAGAATCTAATTTGGTTCGAATAATTATAATCCCCTCATTCTTAGGTGTTTTAAAATTCTTATAAATCCTTGGTTTGAACATCATACTATTGGTTATTGTATCAATCGTTTAATTGCATGCAATAATGTCATGGTAGACAATTGAAATTAAGTACCTGAAAAACCTAGATCCATTCGAGAATAGAACTAATTCCGTCCTTAAGATTTTATGTTAAGCATAAAATGCCTTATAGTTTTATATTTTTATATATCTTATGTTCTCATGTTAACTAAAAACGTAAACTATAATAGAAGTTTGATCCACATGAGATGTATAATGCAGAGCTAAAGAAGCACCAGTCACTATCTGATTAAACAAAAACTAGCTTACAAGTCGAACCCCCACCAATAAGTAAGATCGCTTACACTTGGATAATCGTCAAGTGCTAATTAGGTGTGGAGGATATAGATTGTTTAAAAAGAGAAAGTAGTTGGTCGAAAATAAAGGAGAAGTAGCGACCTTCTACTAAACATCACATTAAGGATGACCTTTGGGTCCTTTTCACAACATATAAATACCATGAAATGTATATTGAATGCAGCACGGGCTTACTTCGTGAAAAAACTGGATTTTAGTACTAACTTACCAAACAGGCGCACAATCGTATTAAATTTTTAGGTTCCTTGAAAATTATCGGCAAGTGTTTTCTTCATTTTCGGCAACAGTAGGAAAAAAAGACATGATATAATGAAATCTATCCCTGTTTGTAAAAGAAAGCAGGCAAAAGAGTTCCATGGTACATTTTGTTAAAGTATTTAATTGTATCCAACACAAATATCCAGAACGTAATTGTTAAAGTAAATGGTCGTAGCACACAATGAGTACAAGGATTATTCAAGTTAATCCGAATCCGAATCCGAATCATGTCTTCTTCTCTTCTCCTTGTCTTTCTTGTGTTTCCTCCTGTCATCTGAATCTCGGGTATGCTTCCTCTTATCGTCTGAATCGCGGGAACGTTTCCTCTTATCGTCTGAATCGCGGGACTGTTTCCTCTTATCATCTGTATCCTGCAAGTGTCGCTTCTCTCTCCTTTCATCTTTTTCCCGTCTCTTCTCTTCTCGCCTCCTCTTCTTTTGGCTCCTTTCATCCTCTGACTCTTCTTCATTCTGTAGGGGTGCAGCAGCAGTTACACTCACATTAATCTTTTCTGCAGGCTCATTGATCGGATTAGATGGAAAAGCCGATGGTGAAATTGGCTCTTCCCAAGGTTTGGGCAATCTGCAGAATGCGTTAACAAACATGATTAGGCACCCGTACAGAATAAAGAAGAAACAAATCCACACAGTAGTCCTTTATTATTTTCTTTAAATCTTAATTTAGTTACTCTAGAACCTTTCGTCTTTAAAGTCAAGCCAACATTCCTCGACTAGCAATGAAACTGAGAAATTCATCCATGAGAAAAAAGCTAAAGGGTGCGGAAAATATACTGCGCATAATGCACAACATAAGAAATAAAATGACTGCTAAGAATCACAAAATCTAGAGAGAACTTTCATTGCTAGAGAACCAATACTTACTTTGAGAAACCAAGTCCATCTACCCGAGCTGCTTCAGAATGGCCTGCTCCCAAGTCTTCTGCAGTTGAACCTCTCTTCACAAGTTCAGAAAACTCATGTTTATCTAGCCGAGTACCTTGAGGACGTGTGGCACGCTTAGGAGCTAAGCCCAGCGCCTCCCTCATTGCCTGCTCCTCCTCTTCTTTAATCCTACGTATTTCTTCTTTTGCTGCCTCCATATCCTTTTCCTGGGATTTCTTATCGCGGGTGTACCAATGAAGATCTTTCCCTGCACAGAGGGGAAAAACACCACAACAAGATGTGAAATATGCCACTAATTAAGTCTATGTAATGAAGAAATAGAATGTTCAGCGCAACTTACCCCAGCTCTCCCAGTAAAAAAGCACTAGAATTTCCAGATAAAATATGCATTCAGTACCTCATGAATCCAACATGTTATTTATAACTTCAAATCTATATCGGCTAGCTTTATCCAAACATGCATCTTCAGACTTAGCAAGATAATTACAGTCTACAAAGCAGGGCAGAAAATTTCCTCCGAGGATACAAGATTAGACAAGATAAAAATTACCACACCTGCCAGAAGGTGCAATTAGCACACATCAAGGATAAATGAGAGGAGGACGCTAGAGATTGTTTGTTTATGTCCTACGTCTACCTCCAGATGCACTCTTAGTGCGAAATGAAATTATTAGAAGGGGACGAGGTAGACCTCAAATCACTTGGAATCTATGCATACCTAGCCGTAGCGGACCCAGGATTTTGCACAAGCGGGTTCAATAAATGATGATGGTAGCTAATAGTATAAGCGTTCAATTTATTACAAGCATGATTCGATAACTTTTTTTTTCTTTTTGTTCGTAACACAATCTCAAAATAAATTCATTTTAAAGTTGGCACACTAAAATTTTAACAAAGTTGAAAAAAATATTTTGAAAGAAGGTACAACAGATTTATCAACTTTCTATTTGATTTAACAAAAGTTTATTAACCCTAAAATATTTAAATATTTTGTTATTACTAAGAAGCTGTTACTTGCAGAAAATAGAGAACTAAAAAGATTTATAAATGATAAACCAATAACAATGAAAAAAGACCTATACACCAAAGCAGAAAATTTAGTATAAAATAATTAAGCATTAATAATTAAATTAAACTAACAGATTATAAATGATTTCAATAAATATACTTGCATGTTATATCAAAATTTAAGAAAGGAAGAACCAAAATTAACTTTGTAGATAGGTTTAGTCTTTTATTTTTATAAAGCAGATTAAACTATGGAATAGTTTTTATTGTATTCAAGCAAAAAAAATAAAGTGAAACAGAAAAATGAGTAGGAATAGGACATGAGAGTAAAATAAATTTAGAAGGGAAAACTTGGTTGATTTGAAACACAATATCGCCTACTGTATGGTTAATTTGCACACACGCCGTTCCAAATGCAGACAAAATAAAAAATAGAAATGTGCACTGTATTGGATTTGAACCTGGTTACCCGATGCCAATTTGAACCCCCGGCACCATCTCGACAGAGATTTCACTTGGTTCAAGCGGGTTCAAATAATATTTTTAAACTTATCTTCTCCGTTTTAAATATAATTTACCTCTATACACAGTATAATTTTCTAACAAAGCGGGTTCAGTTGAACCCCCTTGGCACCATGTGGTCCGCCCCTGATACTTGGCCAAAGGTAGGGTATGATGGAAGAAGATGACCTATATAGGCAATACAAATTAGTTGGGATATATTTTAGACATATTAGTAAGTCACTTTAGATCTTATGCTTTCTAGGAATCTTTTAGTCTTGACAGAGATTTATATGTCAGTTGAAAATGTAGAGAACTTCAAACACATTTTTGTTATTATTTGTATCTTGCATAATATAGGCCTTAGAATGAGTTTACATGGAGAAACATGATCAATGAGGATTCATATAGCCGACTACAACTCGTTTAGGACTGAGGTATCTGTATCACTCTCCCCCAACAACCAATAAGGCAAATCAATCAACTATGCCTCAATCATAAACTAGTCGTCTCTATAAGAATTTTTTGTATCTATTGAACTCCATTCAATTTTGTTTCAATTTTCAGTACATAATTGTCTTTTAAGGCAACCTCGGAGTTACCTAAAGCTAGAGATTCTCTAAACTTCACACTTATCTTACATGCACATACAAGTCTGTAACCAGAATAAAACAAGAAATCACACGACCTAATGTAAGCAACAATAACCACCAAGTCTAATTCCAACTAGTTCGTGTAGCCTATATGAATCTTTTGCTACTGTTATGTGCTTTTCTTGGCTAAATACATACAGATTCCAAGGGATAAGGTCTTTTAATAAAATTTCCTCGATGTAATTGTAGGCCTCTTTCAGTTTATTTTTTTTCTCGATAAGGGTATTTCAGTTATTTATTATATTATATGTGCTACTTGCACCCTCTGTTGATGTGATCATCTCTAATCTTTTTCAATCTTGTATAGTTGGACAACCATACAAAGATTCGCAATTTCAACATCATTCAAGTTGTTGATAGCCCCTCTTTTAATCGGTTTAAGATGTTGATAGGCCTTATAGCCCAATATTCACTCCTACACAATATTGCTAGTCTGAAAACTTTTATACAACTTCCTTTCACTTTATTAAGTATTTACTTATCACATAGGACTCTGTATACGGATGGCAATGGGGCAGGGAAAAGTAGGGCAAGACAGGGACCCTTGGTGTAAACCTACCATTATACTAAACTCCCTTCTTACCTATTTTTTTTAAAAAATTACTAAACTCTTTTATACTGTTCACACACCTTTGATTGCTCCTTCGTACATAATCTTTGTGACATTAATATATTTGGTATGAGTTCATTTATTCTAAAGTATACTTCCCTTGGCATTTCTATTACATGCTTGACTAAAAAACTAGACTGATCGATCAAAAACTCAATACAACATACAATAGGAACATCCTGCAAAATCTATCACTTATGGTGCATTGTATGGTAATAGAAGATAATAGAATAATTGCAGCAGCAAATAAAAGGTAACATGAAGTACTGTGATACTTCATGTATTACTTTTTTTCATATCTACAATCTTCAGAAGAAGAATAATTCTTTTAGCCATTTTTATAAGTGGAAGAAGAAGAAAATTCATAATTAAGAAAAAAAGAAAAAAGAGAAAAGGAAAGAGCAGCTCTTATACATAGGGATCAACATATGTAGTTAGGACCATTCTTTTACTTACAATGGGCACAAACTGCTAATGAAATTAGCACGTATCAAAGGGAAAACAGCAGAAGCAATATGTTTCTTATCGACTAATTTCCAGCAATTGCAATTGTGATATACTACGAGAACAAGAATAAATACCTTTCTGCCATCTCCCAACTGGTGCTTTGATACTATGACCTATATAATTTTCTCGATGTTTATCGACCTTCACGTCATCCCAGCTAAATTCTGTTGCAGCAAAGAAATTGTACATTAGGAAATACTACATAATAGGACATAGGCATAACAGTTTGATTCTCCAAAAACAAAATAATTTTGTGCTAGAACAACCTATGCCATCTACAGAGAGACTTCATTAAGCGTTTCTGAACTAGATAGCATCATAACTCAAAATTCAATTTTTTTTCTGAAAGGTAAGTATGATCATTACTCGAAACTCATGACTCTAGGAAGAGCTTAGATCTAGTGATCCTGACATCTGCGTATCTGTCTCCTCATTTTTTGTTGGAGAGAGTTGGATTAGTAAGGCAGACCGCCCCCCCCCCCACCCACCCACCCACCCACAAAAAAAAAAAAAGGAGAAACATTCAGATAAGAAGGGAAAATATAAAAAGGCAGACAAAAATATGTATGACCAGCAGGAGCGGACGCCAAGATAGCTGACCACATCTAGCTGCATCAGTAGATAGCAACTAATTTGTTGTGGCACATACATGATTCACCCCATACAAGCAGCACGTACAACAAAACTTCCGAATCTAAGAAATTGAAACATGGACTTAAAAAATACAGACATCAAATTATCAGAAAATAAACATGCATTGAACACCACCTCCCGCCTATCACCCAAAAATAAAAGAAAGAGAATGATTGCGGCAACTCTCTGCTTTATTCGGTCAAGTAACCCTTTACACAATGTTCCTACTTCCTAGATCACAAACCCAATATAGTATCCTTTATACTTTTAAACCCTAGAGTCCTAGACCTGATGTATAACCCACCAAGCTAGAAAGCCTGAATTTTAAACCCTAGAGTCCTAGTCCTTGGATTGAAGCATAGTCATCGTAATTGTTATTGTAGAACCATGAGGTCTAAGGTTCAAATCCCAGGGGAGACAAAAAATGCTAGGAATTTCTTCCCATCCGCCTAAGCTTTGGTGCGCAAAGTTGCCCGATACCTAGTGGGAGGTAGTAGGTATCCAATGGGCTAGTGCACAAGCTGGCTCATACACCACTTGTCATAAATAAAAAAAGTAATTGTTGTTGCTTATAACTCCTAAATGTTTTCCATTGTAATCCTACTTTTGAGTGCTGGGCGAAAATCTGGTTTTGTTTATCACTATAATAAATCTACATAATGCAATTCCAAAATTTAAGGTTTATCGAATAAGCCTTCTCATTTAACTGCTAACTTCAAATTCAACACACAATAAGAAGACTCGATCTTTGTAGGGAGCGGTGATTTTCCCCAATTACTGACCCGATAAGGAAATCAGACTAACAATATAAGGGGAAACCCGAGATTAAGAGAGATGGGAAAGAGGGGGAAATGAAAGCTTACGATCTCGACCACCGCGAACGCCACCTCTAGTTGGATGATACATCTTTTGCCCCTTTCTTCTAACCCTGGATTTCAATTGCAGGAATGAATCCAAAAACCGAGGTACTGAAACGGAAAATAGGATTTTGGTACCTCGTTTTTTCTCTTAACCACTTAAACTTCAACCAAAAATTTAAGATAATGTTATAAAAACAACTAGTCTTACCGCAGGCGCTTTGCGCGTATACCCCACCTTAATGACTAAATATTTAAAATAATTATATAAATATTATAATAAAATTTTATTTGAGTTATAAATAAAAGTTATATAATTAAAATAAAGAAAATAATTTTTACAATATATTTAACATTAAAGTTTATATACATTTCAAATAAGTAAGAATTTAATGCAAAAAAATTAATTAACTTCAAAATATTAGGAAACTTAAATGATGTTTTTGGGAAAATGATGATAATGCGTATATATTCCCATTTATTGTTCTAATAAAGTTTAAAATAAATAATGACGATTTTGGACTTCTGCTTTAAGTGCCTCTGATTATGTTATTGAATCTATCCAATTCTTCTTTATTTTGGGATTAATTAATAGAATATACTTGAATACATAAATTAAACGATAAGGATGTAATAGTAATTTTTTCTCCTCTAAATTTAGATATATTATTTGAAGTTGATGTGCAATTATTAAGTGTTCTTTTATTAGTTAAGTATTTAAAAATTTAATATTGAATTAAAGAGTATAATAATAGCGGGTAATGTGAAAATTTATTAGTGTCTATATTTATTTTTTTGTATATAAATGTTATAGAATGAGTGCTTGTTTATAAGGGTTAAAGTCGATCACTTTACATAAAGATTTTGGTGTATCGATTCACGTGAATTTAAAAAGAATATTCTTTGAATATATTTTTTAAAAAATATTATTATATGTATGGCCAAATATTAAATCCTAATATTATGGATATTTGTTACTCCATATGCTTTTATCATAATTTCTCAAAGATTTATCAACTTATACAAATAACTTAATATATGAAAAACTACATTGAATTATTTGTTGGAATCAATGGAAAAAGAAAAACTTCCTTTGGTGAATAGCCACCATATTTGGTAGGATTTTTGGAAGCCATACTTTGGTTTCGTATGCTTTAAATGTTTTTTTCATTCATATAGATTTTATCTTTTAACTTTCTTTATTTGAGAATAAAAGTGGCAAATTCATTAATAATTTCAAACTCCTAATTATTAGTAATTTAATTTATTTATAAAAGAAGATTTAATGCATTTAATATCGTTATACAAAGATACATATTTCAAATAAGGAATGATTTAATCACCAAAATTTTAGCTAATTTTAAACACGTAAAAAATAGAAAAATAACTAAATGACGACTTTGTCTAGTGTGAAATCTATATTTAAAGGGCAAAAAAGACAAACGACATTTTACTAACAGCCTTCGTGCTTTTAATATAGTATAGATAAAAAGAAGAAGATGTTATAAATATTATTTTATTTATGGTGAAAGCCTATATTTTAGAGAGATTTTAGGGTTTGTTACGTTGTGGCTAAGTCACTTTTTTCCTATAAATAGAGGGGTTCTATTCTATTGTAATTCATCACAAATCAATAAGAATTCTTTCTCTCTACTTTTTTCTGTAATACTCTTCTTCTTTTATTGTTTTATAACGCGTTATTAGCACGAAACTATAACCAATCGAGTAGAGGGCGGTTGTTTTAATTTGTAGATATACTATTAATTAGTTGTCTAGCGTTTGAGAAATTACACCATCCGTGGAGAGAAGATATAGGAATTTGCGTGAGGCTCTTAGGTGAATACATTGATATTCCTTTACTAGCATCTGCTTCGGTCACCGGGCTTTGGGATACATGCGTGGTGCTCAATTTAGACATAATATTGAGCATAATGATTATCAATTATTTCATGAACTTCCTTTAGCAATAAATTCTGGACTTAAGGTAAGTATTTTACCTTATTTTTCTCTTTTAAATTCCTGAAATTCTACAATTTATTAATTTTAAATACAAGCAAAACAATAAATTTTGATTTTAACTCTACTAGAGTCTATAAGAAATTATAACCACCTATTACGACCCGGAATTCCCACCATCGAGCCCGTGATGGCGCATAACATTCCACTTGCTAGGCAAGCCGACATTAGAGAATTATTAAGCCAATCCTTATTCAATTCAGTATATAATAGCAAATAAGCTAAAATGAAATACAACCAAACCTGGTCAACGAGGCTGCTATAGATGAGAACCCCTCCACAAACCGACGATAATAACTCGCCAAACCCAAGAAACTCCGGATCTTCGTGGCTGAAGTGGGTCTAAGCCGGTTTTGAACTGCCTCAATCTTCTTAGGATCCACCTAAATACCCTATACTGATACAACGTTCCCCAAGAAAGCGAATGAGCTCAACCAAAACTCGCATTTTGAAAACTTAGCATATAACTGGCTATCTCTCAGAGTCTGAAGTACGATCCGAAGATGTTGCTCGTGCTCCTCTCAACTGCGGGAGTAGATCAAGATATCATCAATAAACACAATCACGAAAGAATCCAAATAAGTTTTGAACACCCGATTCATCAAATCCATGAATGTTGCGGGGGCATTTGTCAGCCCAAATGACATCACTAGAAACGCATAATGCTCATACCGAGTCCGAAAAGCTGTCTTAGGGACATCAAATGCCCTAATCCTCAACTGATGGTAGTCAGACCTCAAATCGATCTTAGAAAATACCTTGGCACTCTGAAACTGATCAAATAAATCATTAATTCTCGGCAATGGATACTTGTTCTTGATGGTGACTTTGTTCAACTGTCGATAGTCTATGCACATTCTCATCGCTCCATCTTTCTTCTTCACAAATAACACGGGCGCACCCTAGGGCGAGACACTAGATCAAATGAAGCACTTATCAAGTAAATCTTGCAACTCCTCTTTCAATTCTTTCAACTCTGGTGGGGCCATACGGTATGGCAGAATAGAAATGGGCCGAGTGCCCCAAACCAAATCAATACAGAAGTCGATGTCCCTGTCGGGTGGCATCCCTGGCAGGTCTGTAGGAAATACCTTTGGAAACTCTCGGACAACTGGTACAGAATCCACGGAAGGAACCTCCACACTAGAATCGTGGATATAAGCCAAATAAGCTAGACACCCCTTCTCAACCATACACCAAGCATTCATATAAGAGATAAGCCTGCTAGTAGAATGACCAGAAGTCCCTCTTTACTCTAATCGAGGCAAGCCCGACAAGGCTAAGGTCACCGTCTTGGCGTGACAATCCAATATAGTGTAATAAGGTGACGGTTAATCCATACCCAAGATAACATCAAAGTCTACTATATCGAGAAGTGAAAGGTCCACACTAGTCTCAATACTCCTAATGGTAACCATATACGGACAATACAAGCGCTCTACTACAATAGCATTTTCCACATGTATGGACATATATATGGGGGCACTTAAAGAATCACGGGGCATAACCAAATATGAAGAAAAATAGGAGGACACATACGAATAAATAGAACCCGGATCAAATAAAACTGAAGCATCTCTACTGCAAACTGAAACAGTACATATAATAACGACGTCAGAAGACTCAACCTTAGGTCTGGCAGGAAAAGTATAGCAACGGGCTGGGCCCCACCACTCTGGACGACATCTCTAGGACAGGCCCTAGTTGGCTGGCATCCACCTCTAGCAGCCTGACCTCCACCTCTAATGGCCTGACCACTACCTTTGGCTGCATGACCCCTACCTCTAGCTGGCTGATTGGGTGGTGAAGCACCCGGTTCCGAGACTATGGCACGAGAACCCTGATGCTGAGAACTGCTCGATGCACGAGGGAAAAATCTAGCAATGTGCCTCGGATCACCACAAGTATAACAGGACCTCGGCTGCGATGACTGCTGGCCTTGAAACTAACCTTGTAGGCCTGAGTAACCACCCTAAAAACTCCGGAGTGGAGGTGCACTGATAGGAGCTGGTGGTGCACTGTAAGGTAGGTGGTCAGAATAATGCATAGGAGGGTTATGACCACCTGAAGCACCGTGGGATGCCTGGAGTGCTGAATGAAATGGCCTAGGAGGATGGCCTCTACCAAAGGTACCCTGGCCTTCAGATGAGGCTCCATTGAATCCACCGAAGTGAAGAGGCCTCTTGTTAGACCCTTGACCACTCCCCTGAGCTAGAACCATCTCGACTAGACTCGCTTGGCAATATTGGCAGCCGTCTAAAAAGAAATCTCACTCCCAATCTCCTTAGTCATCTTCAATCTGAAAGCTGAGCAAGTCCTCCAACAAACCTCCTCACCCTCTTTCTCTCTCGGTAGGAAGCAAAAAAATAGCATGACGGGCCAAATCCACAAAACGGGTCTCATACTAAGTGATGGTCATACCGCCCTGCTGGAGACACTCGAACTGCCCGCGGTAATCCTCTCTTAGGGTGACGGGAAGGAACTTCTCAAGGAATATCTAGGAGAACTGATCCCAAATAAAAGCAGGCGACCCAGCTGGTCTGGTCAATACAAAATCATTTCACCACCTCTTGGCGGAACCTGTCATCTGAAACATAGCAAAATCGACCCCATTGGTCTCCATTATCCCCATGTTCAGCAGTACCTCATGGCAGTAGTCAAGATAATCATATGGGTCCTTAGAAGGTAGACCTCTGTAGTAAACTGGAAAGAGCTTGGTGAACTTATCCAACCTCAAAAAGCTCTCAAAAGACATAGCTGACCCACCATCGACCTGTGTCGCAATAACCGGCTGTACCACTCCGACTGGCTGAGCAGCTGGAGTCTGATACTAGGGAGCCATCTGCTCTGGGTTGTGAGTAGGAGGAGTCTGTGCTCTTCCTCCAGCCTGAGAGAAGGCTGGTGCCACAGGAAATGTGCCAATCTGGACCACATTCTCCATAAGGCCCACCAAACGGACCAAGGCATCCTGAAGCACTAGGGTGGAGATGAACCCATATGGGACCTGAGATGGTCCTACTGGAACAGTCTAGGCTGGAGCCTCCTCATCAAAATCCACCTGAGGCTCCGCCGTTGGTGCTGCTTCTCGAGATCTAGGCTGAGCCCTGCCCCTGCCTTTGCCTCTGCCCCTCGTAGGAGCTACCACTGGGGGCTCTGGCTGCTGCTCAGCTAAGGATGTTGTACTTGTTCTCGCCATCTGCGAGAGAACAAGAGTAGAAGAATTCAATTAGCAATGAGAGAACAAAAATCGCACGACAGAGAAGAATATAAGTGACATTGTTCCTAAACTTCGTGGCCTCTGGAACATAAGTACAAACATCTCCGTACCGATTCCTCGGACTCTACTAAGCCTGCTCGAGAATTGTGAGACCTAGGCAACCTAGTGCTCTGATAACAACTTGTCACGATCCGAAATTCCCACCATCGGGACCGTGATAGTGCCTAACATTCCACTTACTAAGCAAGCCGACGTTAGAGAATTATTAATCCAATCCTTATTCAATTCAGTATATAACAGTAAATAAACTAAAATGAAATACAGCAAGTGCGGAATAATATAAAAACTTCAATATTTACTACCATCTGGATCTGGAGTCACAATTCACGAACTTCTAGGATTTACTACAAATAAAAGTATGAAAGGAATACAACTGTTTGAATGTAAGAAATAGTAAAAAACAGAAAAGATAGACGGGGACTTCAAGGTCTCCGTAAGCCGACAGATCTACCTTGAGTCTCCGATGAACCAGTTCGAGCTGCTATGCCTCTCCATCAACTAGGACCAATACCAAAATCTGCACAAGAAGTGCAGAGTACAATATCAGTACAACCGACCCCATGTACTGGTAAGTGTCAAGTCTAACCTCGACAAGGTAGTGACGAGACTATGACAAGACACCTACAAATATACCTGTGCAATTTAACAGTATATGTACAAAGATAATGGCAAGTAAAAGCTAGACAAGCAATATTAGGAGGGGGACATACTGAGGGGATCATAAGATAAAGAATCACAGCAGTAATGAGAACTTGAGCAACCAATATACCTTGGACAAATAAGATCAAGTGAACACAGTAAAGGAAAATGCACGACATCTCCCTTCGTGCTTTTACTCTCAACCTCACCATATGAATCAATAGAAACGGCACGACATCATCCTTCGTGCATTAACTCTCTCATAACATGGCACAACATCACGCTTCATGCATTAACACTCACAAAATGGCACGGCATCACCCTTCGTGCACTAACACTCTCCCTCTCCATAAAGCAATGAACAATGACAATAGGGAGATAAAAATAACAAGGACAAGTCTTACTTCAATATTTGTTTCCACAATACCAATCTCAACTTTGAATCAATACTCAATTATTACCAAAGTCTGTAAACATGATAAGAATGATCAACTTAATGATTAACTAGTCTAAGCATGAATAATATGATCAAGGAAAACAACAATTACAAGAATAAGACCCACCCGCATGCTATAACCCGACAACAACACATAGGTACTCGTCACCTCACCTATACGTTGCACCCAACATCTAAACACGTAGCAAATAGACAAATAAGTCCTAATCTCTCAAGCCAAGGTTAACCACGACAGTTACCTCGCTCCAACGACCAAACTCAAAGCTCAACCACGGCTTTTCCTTTCAAACAAGCCTCCGAACCAATAGAATCTAGCAAATTACCAACCAAACGATTCAAATTAAGCCTTAGGAACTACCAACGATTGCAAAGAATTCAATTTAGGTCATTATTAAAAAAGTCAACACCTGAGCCCACTTGGTCCAAACCCGAAATTCGGACCAAAACTCGATTATGCATTCACCCCCAAGCCCCATTATATAATTGGTTTTGGAATCCGACCTCAATTTGAGGTCTAAATCCCCAATTTACAAAATCCCTAGTTTCTACCAAAAGACCCCCATTTCCACCATGAAAACTCTAGATTTTAGATTGAAAACTTGTGAAATATAGTGAAAGATTGAAAGAAACTAGTTTAGAATCACTTACCAATGATTTGGGGAAGAAAAGTTCTTTGGAATAATTGCCTCTTATGTTTCTAGGTTTGAAAATTTGGAGAATGAATCCAAAATCCCGTCTAAGTCATATGTTGTTCAGCTGCAGATGTCGCATTTGCGACCCGAGTTTCGCAAATGTGAAGCCTGCAAATGTGAGAAATCCATCACAATTGCGAAGACTGCCACACCTTTGCAATCATCGCATTTGCGATGAAAAGTTCGCAAATGCAAACACTGACTGACCAATCCGCAATTGTGACCATTTGATCGCAATTGCGACCACTGACTGACCCAGCTCCCCATCGCAAATGCAAAGACTTGACCGCAAATGCGATTACTGGCTCCCCGCAAATGCGACCCCTACATCGCAAATGCAAATTAAGGCTGATCCAGGTACTCTTCACAATGCGAAGAATTTGCTCACAATTGCGAGCCTGTTAGCTTGGGGAAATGTTCGCAAATGCGAGATCAGACACCAGTTGTAGAACCAACAATGCTCTAAGTCCTATTTTCACTCTGTAGCCTATCCGAAACTCACTCAAGCCCTCGGGGCTCTAAACCAAAAGTGCACACTAGTCTAAAAACATCATACGAACTTGCTCGCGCGATCAAATTGCCAAAATAACACCTAGAACTACGAATTGAATACTAAATCAAATGAAATTTTCAAAAAAAACTTTGAAACTCCTATTTTCACAACCGGACGTTCGAATCACATCAAACCAACTTTGTTTCTCACTAAATTTCATAGACAAGTCATAAATATGGTATTGGACCTATACCAGATTTCAGAATCAAAATATGGACTCGATATCCAAAAAGTCAAACATTGGTCAAACATTTCCAATTCATTAAGCCTTTAACTTTCAAATTTTAACAAAGTTCGATATCTCGAGTTAGGGACTTCCGATTTCGATTCCGGACATATGCCCAAGTCCCAAATCACGATACGGACCCACCGAGACTATCAAAGCACGAATCAGGGTCCGTTTACTAAAAATATTGACCAAAGCCAACTCAAATGATGTTTTTAGGCAAAATGTCTTACTTTTATTAGTTTTTAACATTAAAGCTTTTCGAAAAGACGCCCGGACTGCGCACGTAAAACGAGAAAGGCTAAAACATGACTTTTAAGACTTCGGATCACAAAATTAGGTTTCAAAACATGGGATGACCTATCGGGTCATCACACCACCCAAAGTGGTAAATTTTTTATGTATTGTCATAATCAAATTCATATATGATTGTGAGCACAAAAAGTAAAAATCCGATCCATTGAATTTGCTTCATTCTCATTGCCTTAAGAGAATGTGGTAGCAATATGTAATAAATCTGAAAGAAGATAAAATTATAAATTATTACCTTGAAGGTATCAATAGATGTGGACATGACAATAGGCGCAATTATAATCGTCATCATTGTGGTAATGAGAATAATATTAGGGTTCTCAAAATAATCCATCACTCTATAAAAGTAATATTTGTTATCGATTTGACATGATATTTTGCAAAGCACATATAGATGATTATGGTCCATTGATTATGTGAATGTGACTTATGAATACATATTCATTGTTGGAAAAATATGAATGTGCCGGTGGTAGTGAATATACCACAACCTAGATAGAGGGTTGAGATGAAATAAGAAAATAATTTCATTATTATGGCATGAATGGTCATTGGTCACGTACCTATTGTATGCCAATATATTTTGGCAATATGATTATTAAAGGACAATAATAATACAAGAAACAGATCTTACATTTAATTTTGACCATAACCATACTGATATAATTTTCTCTTTAAAAGAGATATTTACCATATGGATGTTGATGAATATTGGTAGTACAAAATTAATTGAGAGCTCTAGAAGAGCCAATTATACTATTTTGAAGAAATAAAATTGATTGTCAATAAGGTATTGTGGTGTAGTAAGTCTCAAAGAAACTTATTGAGTTTCTAAAGTATTTGCGAAAGTGGTTGGTTATATTGAGACTACAAATAATGAGAAGATTTAATATCTTCATATTACTACAATTGCAATGGGGTAATATGTATATGAAAACTACCCATTTTATTATCTGATTTGTACTACACAAATAAAAAATATGGTAAAGTTACATGACACAATAAACTAGGTGTTTATTGATATAAAAACCCGTGTCATAATAAACTGAGAGTTTAATGAACGATTGCACATGTTATGATGTAAACCTGAAGTTTATTCATACAGACAATTTTATCAAGCATGGCCTATTGAGCAATCTTGATTTAAGTATGATGTGCAAAATAAATGAGAATTCACATGGATAAGTGTTGAAGAAGATCATGAATTGTTGCTTGTTCTCGCGATTATTATTACCAAATAAAATTAGGATTGAATCCCTTAAATTCTAAAATTAATCAAAGGTGAATATGGGCTCATTCACCTGCCATGTATACCACATAAAATGCATCTATGAGATGGTTACATGTGGGATTATTATTAACCCACAACCCGATATTTGTGAGGTAACTTGCTCAATAAATTAAGAGCATGATTTCTAGTTTTTCTATTCAAGATAGTTCATCTTGATAAGTTGGTTTACATCACAATTGGTTTAGCAAAATGATTTATGAGTGCCTCCACTTAATAGTTAAACTATTGCTTATGAGAATAAAGTTATCTATATCAGTTTGATATACGTTATATATAAAAGTATATTATATTCTCCCCTCACAAGTGGTTCAGGGTCAGGAAGCAAATAATTTCATATTATTATTATTGATGTGCGGTGTATATTTTGATTAATACCATAAGGCACAAAGGTGAGTTTTCAAAGTTGAGGAAGCAAGTTAGTTTTTCTAACATGAGGGGGAGACAGGATAAACAGTTGAGAAAAAATTACGTGAAAAGAATTATCATTTATATATCTAGATCCTCGAATAAGAAACTATGAACTTGAAGTTCATAAATAATTCTTCTGCAATATATTGCAAAGCATGCCAGACGCATCTGCTGACTCAAAGGAAGTAACAATATTCTCACTACATATGTTTCTATTAGAATAAGTCCTAGAAGGACAAAGTCTATGGTACGCTTAAAGCGTATAGACAAATCGGTTTCAAATAAAAATTTTGATAAAGAAGATGAGCAATGATCAAATAATCATAATAAGGAGGCAAATGATCAAGAAAATCACATGACATAATACTTCATAAAATCTCATGAGAGGTTCGGGTACTTGAAAATATGAATGAAGAAATCTCTATATTATGTCTTTATGAAAAAAAGAGGTTGGAACCGATATAAAAATGTTCTTCAACTATATCCATGATAACGCTAAATATATATGAGGATCTTAAGTCTGGAGAAATAATTCAAGTAGAATTGATTTCATATGAAAAGACATGTAGTTTTGGACCTGTAGTTCAAAAACTTGAAAGTATGAAGTCAATGGTGTGTGCAATCACCTTTATCTATCTTATATGTCTAGCATGACATGAAAACTTGATATGCATCTAAAGTCTATTTATATGGCTTATTTGACTATACTTATATGACAATCCGTGAGCGATTTAAAATGCTGATAGCATATACAATTCTTGGAGAATTTTTTGGTCCTGAATTACCACACCCTAAGTGCAATTTATGCACATATGTATCTTGTTATAACAACCATGATAACATGATAGTAAGAGTCTTTACCCTTATGTGAAGATATTGAAATGGCGATTCTAACAAGATCATATGAAGACAATATATCTCTATTAGGAATGGTGATTTAAGGTTGAAACAAATTCATTCAAGTTAATATGGCTGATTTATTGTCAAATCTGTACCACTGATATTTTGAAGATGATGCATGATCTGGTCCAAGCCTGCACTACTATTGAGTAGCGAGGATGGTCGATGCAGTTTTACCCAACAGAGGCCGGGATCGAATCCACAGGGAGTTAATTAGTTTGGAGTTAGGTTTATATCCGAGTAGAGATGCGGGTTTTGCCCTTAATTGCACTTCCACAAATAACCGGTTGGTTTTGTCTTCTACTTCTACTTCTATACTATAGCACGCAATAGTTAAACTAAGTACAATATTTTTATTGGTTGTTTTCAAGGATTAGAAGGGACTATGGTAGTGACTGGTTGTTTTCAAGGATTAGAAGGGACTATGGTAGTGACTTCCACCTATGTAGATATCTAACGGGTATCGAGAATTCAGGGCAAACTTGTTGTGATTGGGGTCGTAATATAACTATCACACATAAGTGCTCACTCTATACCTCTCAGTAGTTTGAGTGACTTTGCCCAATTTGGCTTTCTCAAGTCCAATTGGGTGTTCATGCATAACAAATGATATTGGCTCATGTCGGGTATTACTTTCTCTAGGTTTAACCCTTTAATTAGGGTTATCAATCTCTTGAATTCACCCCAATTCCTTGTTAGCCTAATTTTCCTAGACTTACTCCCTCTTTTTCAAGAAGAGTCTAAGTCATAAAGGCATGAATCAGTGTTTGCAACCACCAATTCTACGATTAAATCGTGAATTAGGCTAAATATCACTAATCCATAAACAATTAAGCCCTAAAATTCAAGACCCATTAAATATCCACATTAGGGTTGGGTCACAACCCTAGCTACTGAGTTTAGCTACTCATAATAACAACAAAAATCAAAGATGAAAATGAAATATAAGCCATAAGATTCTAATACAAGATGAAATCTAATGATTTAAGGTAAATCTACTCTAAAATTACTCAAAAAGGTAAAAACCAGTCATTCACGTGTTCAGCAAAACACAACTTCACCTAAAAATGTGAAAAAGAACTATTTATACACAGCTAAAAATTCCTGACAAAAATGCCCCTGCGGAGAATTTGCAGAGGCGTAAAAGTGAGGCTTCCGTACTTGGACTTTCGCGGCAGCGCAATAGCAAGCGCGGTCCGCGTTTCTTCAATTCTAGGCTTGGGTTGGACTTGGTTTCCTAGACAGCGTAATTTCATCCGCGTCCGTGTGTGCTTCCATTGTAGCTGCATAATTTGGACGCGGACCGCATTCTTCTATTAAACATGATTTGCAGGGTCTCTGAACTTCAATCACTGCTCTCAGCAAAAATGCAACCGCAACCGCGCTAGATATTCTGCGGCCGCGCTTTTCCATCGCGGTCAGCAACATGATTTGTGCTCAAATTAGCCTCTCTGAACCTTAATTTTGCGGGCCGCGTATTTGTGGACGCCTCAGCAGTGGTCTTCATGCGGCTGCGCTTTTCGATCGCGGTCAATGGTCTAGTCTCAGCCTTGGATTTGTGCAAAATTGACTCCTTCATGAGTTGATTATGGCTTTTATGCCTCATTTTGACCTAACCCTGCAAACATACACATTAAATCAGTTTTTGGAAATACTTTTACGCATTTTCGACCCAAAACCTAAGCAAAAGAGAGCAAATAATAGACTAAAATCACTAGTTATCAACTCCACCAAACTTAAGCTTTTGTTTGTCCTCAAGCAAACAAAGTAATTCCCACCTCCACAAGAAAAAGAAAGAAATATTTTAGTTGTCCTAAGGTGACTTCATCAAGCATCAATTGGGACTAACAATTACCTTCAACATAAATGTATTATCAACAACACACGACCTTTTGAGTACTATAGTTCTAATGCAACACTAGAGCATCAGGAGTTGACTAAAATCATCAAGGAAGCTCGCTCTATTATGTAAGTCATTGTGGAACCCAAACTCTTTCTCCTCTACTCTCCGTAAGCAAATCTCACTTAAGAATTGAAGCACTCAAAACAAGGATTGTGAAGAAGTACACTCATCTCTCACAAGGGAATGTCACAAGTCCGACTTCAAGTACCATAAACTTGCCCCTTATGTGAATCACCACTAATGTAAGCTCACTCAACTCGAGATCCTATAGGGTTTTGCGGGAATGTAATGAAGGCTTTTGGATTAAGGTAGGATATATTGGTCTATGAAGGTTTCATCTTTCCTTAAGCACTTCATTTTCTCATTTCGGCTCACACTTTCTTGACTCTTTGAGTCATTTTCTTCTTCCTTAGGGGAACTAGAGAGACACACTGTCACTCTTTCTTGTTCATGACAATTATTTTTCTCTTTTTCTAATCATTCCAAGCCTTTCATCATTGTTTTCATTGATGCCCTTCATTTTTCATATTATTCACTTTCTTTTTGACTTTTTGCCTTTTTTTTTTGCCTTACTTTTTCTTTATTTTGTATCTTTTATCACTTTCAAATTTCTCGTCTCTCCCCCCAAACTTATGTTTTTGCCAATTGTAAATGCTAAGGAAAGATCGGGTGCCAAGAGAAAGTCATTATAGAACGGATAAAGGTTTGTATCATGGTTATTGAAAGAATAAGGGCTTCGGCTCAACAGGATTGACTAGGGATCTCATATTTGGTGGGCTATGGGTGCTTTCAAGTTTCAAGTTGAATCAAGGAGAGCCTATAATCATTTCTCAAGTTGAGCTACATTTAGAATTTCGCCTAGACAAACATTCATGGAAAGTTCTAGACTTATTGGCATGAGATTTGGACTTGCAAATCAATACCTTACCTTACAAGCTGTTGGATTGCTAAAGAGAACAGAGTCGAGGGCCCACAACAACCCTAGCTAAGATTGAGCAACACAAATGGCTCCAAGAAGCCACTCGGTGATTGTTTACTCTACACAAGAATCTAAAGGTCACAACTAGAACTAATCTTTACCAATCAACTTGTTTCCAACCATAAGGTCAAAGGTAAATGTGTTAGGACCAAGTGAAGCTTGCCTAAGACACTTTTAGTCATTACTACTATTTACACAAAAACATAAATAAAACGGACTCAAACCCTTAAGAAGGTTGTCATGTCATCCATCATCGGGAAGAGCCACCCGTTTCACACAACATCCACCTTTGAAAAACCCTGTGGCTTTAAGAAAACCAAAGGCTTATTGTCCACATAAAATATAAAAAGAAACTAACAACTTAACAAGAAACTACTAAAGGAAATAAAAAGCTAAGCTAAGAAGGAAAAGGAACACACAAGAAGTTATAAAGTAAACTATGGAAAGTAAAATGAATATGTACAATAATGGAAAGAAACGAATATATACAAAATGGGAATGAATATTGATAACTAGGGATTCTAGTCTATTTTATACTCCTTTTTGCTTGAGTTTTGGACTAAAAATATATACAAGTAATCCTGAAAGCTTACATGTTGTGCTTCTTTGCAGTGTTTGGTCAAAAAGTGGCAAGAAAGTCAAAACCAGCTCAAAAAGGAGTGAAACCTACTCAAGTACCAAGAACACGTCAGAGCACCGTTGCAACATAAAATCCACTATAGCTGCAAAAGACCCACTGCGACCGCGGTCCATTTAGTGAGGTCCGTGGTGGAAAAGATCAGAGAGATGTAATTTTGGAAGCTCAAGCAATGCGGTCCGCGGTAGATTCTTCGTGGCCGCAGTAGCCTCATCGCGGCCGCAATTCATTTGTTGCGGTCCGTGAGGGGATTCAGAGAGCTAGGAATTTGGAAATTTCAAGACACCGCAATCCGCGATCCATTTTATGCGGTCCGCGTTGGCCAGATTCTGAGAGCAAAACTTGAATCCAAAAAGCCTCACCACGGCTGCAGTCCATTTCTTGAGGACCGCGGTACCTCCATTAGGGATATTTTTGTCCAGAAAATTCAGCCTTGTATAAATACTTCTTTTTCATATTTTTAGGATATCTTTATCTACGAGAGCACGTGAACGCCGGCTATAGTCTATTTTGAGTAATTTGTAGCTAGTTTAACGTTGAATCTTCAAATCTTAGCTTGTAATTATATTTTTGGGTTATTCTTCATCTATATATCTGATTTCTTCCATTATTATGAGTAGCTAGACCCATTAGTTAGGGTTGGGGCTCAACCCTAGTGTGGGTATTTGATGGGTCTTTTATTTTAAGGCTCAGATGTTTATGGGTGGTTGATATTTGGACTAATATGTGTTTTCCATGTTGAAGTGGTTGCAAACACTAATTTGTGCCTATTTGACTTGGGCTCTTCTTGAGAAAGAGAGCTTGAGTCTAGGAAAATCAGTCCAACAAGGAATTAAGGTATATTCAAGAGATTGATAGCCCCAATTAAATGGTTAAACCTAGAGATAGTAATACCCAACTTGAGCCTATATTGCTTACACAATTTTGACACCTAATTGGTCATGAGAAAGTCAATTAGGACAAAGTCACTCAATCTACCGAGAGGTATAGAGTGAGTAGTTTTGTATATTGACTATATCACAATCCCCAACATAACAACGTTGCCTTAGGCTTTAGAACCCGTCAAGTATTCGCCTAGGAGAAAGTTACTTCCCTAGTGCCTCGTTAACCATTTAGAAAACCTTACAAGCATTTATACTTAGCTTAATTTTGCATATCTTTAGGATAAAAATTAGAAGTAACAAATAACCAAAGATGATTGGAAGTGTAATCAAGAGCACTACACACTGCTAGTTTAGATTGAAATCCAAATCCCAAACATTCTAGCTTCTTGTGGATTCGATCCGGACCTTCTCGGGTAAAAGCTGCATCGACCACTCTTGCCACTTTGTAGTGGTGTAGGGTTGGACCTGATCAAATATATACATGGAATGGTGAAGTTATATACATACCAATGGTGAAAAAAATAACGATAAGTAAAAATAAAGAAAAATAGTATCATAATTATTACATGTCAGTCATCAAATCAAAATAGGACCATCCCCCCACCCCAAATAAAAGCTAGCATTGCCCTCAATGCTAAAAGCAAAAATAAGATCAAGTAGGGGTTAGAGAGTAAAAAAACTCCCTATGAGGTCTGTATTGGGTCCTGCACATCAGTAGGGTCCTCGGACTACATAGGATCAGTAGCTCCCACCGGGTCCTCTAACTGGATCTCCAAATCTGACTGGGGGACCACGGGGTTATGGAGCATCTATATCATCTCTGTAGCTAGGGGTGTTCATGGTTCGGTTTGGATCGGTTTTTCCCCAAAAGAAACCAAACCAAGTAAGTCGGTTTTTCAAATATTAGAACCAATCCAAGTAAGTCGGTTTTTCAAATATTAGAACCAAATCAAACCAATTAAGTTGGTTTTTTCTTGATTCAGTTTATGTCGGTTTTTCGTTTTTTCAGTTATTTCTCGATTTGTTTTAAATATAAGACATACACTACCAAACACATATTTCGGCGACCACATTTTCAACGTAACACTATCAAATCAATTGCCCTTTGAGAAATCTATTATTTACCAAAAAAATATTGGTGATAATTGAATCAAATAGTGATGAATAATTTAAGGACTCAATTAAAAATATATTATTTTTAACATGAAATAGATTCTTATACTTAACAAAAGAAAACTACCAATCAAACTAGAATGTAAAGGTAAAGACCTGTACTAAAGGTGCAAACGATTAACATTTACTATAAAAATTTTGAAACTTTGTATAAAAGTATACATATATATAGGTGTAATAATAAATTTAAAATAGTTACTCCTATATTCGGTTTGGTTCGTTTTTTTTTTATTAAAACCAAAACCAAACCAGATTTGATCAGTTTTTAAATTCAAAACCAAAACTAAACCAAACAAAAAAGTAACGGTTTTTTTGGTCGGTTTGGTTTGGTTTTCGGTTTGGTTTGGGTTTTCGGATTTTTATGAACACCCCTATCTGTAACAGCTTGTGTAGTGGCAGCCGACTCCTCAGACTAGCGAGCTGCTGGTGCCTCATGCTCTGGTTTCTATGCTGCTGTGACATGTTCCTCTAAGATCAAGTCTAGTGGGATATCTCCAGCTGATGTGAACCTCTGTACATCCTGCCTAAGTTGCTCCACTGATACCTTTGAAGTCCGAGTCTTCTTCATCTTCTTGACCTGCTTGCCCAGGTCCTTTATAGTTGTCCCCTGAGTGGCCAATGTGTCCATGATTAGCTTTTGGTTGTCCAGGAACTTCTTCTAGTTGTCCAGAAGCTCCTTCAATGATTCCTCCACTAATGCAGGTACATGAGGCTGTGCCGGAGGTGACTGAGCTGTTGCACTGGATAGGACAGATAACTTTGATGTAGCAGCCTGCATCTAGTTGTTGATACTGGATAGAGTTTGAGAAAGCCGCAGTGCAGTCTAGGGGTAGGCGGAAGAAGATAACATAGACAAGGGCATGGTGATGGATGGCCTGGATGAAAGTGGAGGTACGGCAGCTGAAGGTCCCCTTGTTGTGGAAGGCTCTGACCCGGTGGCCACTACTCTTAGCTCTTCAGATTGGTCAGTAGAGATAGCAGCTTTACCCTTTACCTTAGGGTTGTCCGCTCCTTTGGTGCTATAGTAGGAGAAGGGTTGCTTTGTCTTTGTCTAGGTGTCATACTACTTCTCAACTCCTTGGTCCTCAAAATACATGGTGAGGAAATTGGGGTAGGGATAGGATCTCTCGTCCTTCCCCACTGCCTTTGTGATGTTGTAATGCATGAGGTTCCCCACATTGATGGGATACCCCACCATAATTGAGGTTATCAAAACATACTGGGTGAGAGGGAGGACACTATCATGCTGACATGGATCCAACCGGCTGCAAACAAAAGTGGACCACCCTTTGGCTTCAAAGCTGAGGGTGTTTCTGGCTATAGGGAACCTAGCTATGAGCCATGCCGGTGTCATCCCGGGAGCTAATATCTCTGCCACCCATGGCGGGGCTGCTTCACCAAGTGTCAGCTTTTCCAAATATTGCACAGCCTCCACATTCTCAAAACCAGCATACTCATTCAACATCTTACCATCGAATTGGATCCTTAAATTCCGTACTTTTATCACGGTGGTGGTCTTTTTGATGTGGGCAACGTTAGCATAGAATTTCTTGACAAGAAATTCATTGGTGTCCGGAACCTTGCTGGTGAACCATTTCCACCCTACTCTCTCCTCAAATTACTTTTTTACATTTGGATTGTGGGGAAGAAGGTCTCGCTCAATGAATTGCCTCTCAAGGGAGAATGACCTTTGGGGCCACCATTCTTGGAATTTCTGGTAGGCTAACTCATTGAAAAATCTCTGCTGCCACACCTCTATATTTCTTGATCTTTCCAAACCCCCAACATCAACATCAACATCAACATCAATAGGGGAAGGGGCAGTTGGTGAGGCCGGAGTTGCAGTAGGTGGGGAAGATGATCTCGAAGCCTCACTGCCTTTCTCTGAGCCATCAGACGACCTAGAAGGAGAGGTAGTTTCATCTCTCAATTAGTATTTCCCCTCAAATTGTGCAGGTATATGAGTGGGCACAGAATCTCCTCCCGAAGCTTCCTGGGAAGGCAGATACTCACTAGTGTCTGAGTGGCCACTGCCTATACATCCGCAGCTTTGATGGCATCCCTCATCTAGACAATTTATTTCTGGAGTGCTAGGGGCATTTTGGTCTTTCCTTTACCCATGCCTTGGGAGGATTCTGCCCTCCCTTTAGGTTTATCACTTCTACCTCTGGACCAGACCATTAGCTACACATATAATTAGTGAAAGATCATTAGAATAGGGTGCAATGTATCATTAAAGAAATGCAGTTGAAATGCAGAAAATACTTCTCAGAAATAGGCATCGCGGACCGCAGAAAAATAGTCGTGGCCGCGAAGAAGCAACCGCGGACACGAAAAAGCTACCGCGGACTGTGAAGGAGTTGGGATTGGATTACCAACTCTCTGAACTTTTCTCACCGTGGACCGCGAACTTACATACACATTTCCCACAAATTAGGGGTCGCGGACTACGAAAAAGGGGATCGCAATCCATGAAATTGAAAAAGCACGGGCACTGAGGAACATTTGAAACCTAGGGTTTCACTTAGTGCAAGAATTTTAGGCAATGAACATGCATATTGAACACCCCTCTCCTCCATTAGGCATGCAAAACAAGTACCCATGCAAATTTTTACCATCAATTAAGAATGATTGTGATTCTAGCATATCCAAACTCTATTTAAAAAGAAAAAGTAAAACTAAAATAAAAGAAAAGAAAGAAATAAAATTAACACAAAACTATGAACATACCAGTTGTGTGATTGAAGGAAATTTGACTCTTGATTAGTGAAAGTAAAATTGAAAGCCACATAAATAATGATGAACAGTGCTATATCTCGATGGGAAATCAGGATACGAAAAGGGTAAAAGGTCTAAAGACCTCATATTTATAATAAACAGTTGTAGACCTCACCAACTTACCTTAACGCGACCACGAAATTGAACCGCGGACCGTGTTCTTATACCTGATTTGAAGAGCTGTTGCATACTGGACCGCTGAGAGCGAAAACATAAGCGCGACCATGAAAGAGTAACGTGGACCGCGAAATTTCAACCACAGACGTGAATACAACTTCAGAGAGTTACTATTCTGGACTTTTTAAGTCCGCGTCAACTGACCATTTACGCCCCCTGAAGAGCACCCGTTGACCGCTTTGAGCACGATCAGCGTAATTCCCCATACTTAGGTGAATTTTTCCAGCAATAGTCCTGCACTGCATACACAATTTCTACACAAACTTCATAACCAGTTAGTCCAAAACAAAGCCTAAACTTAAGAAGAAAATCAAAAAGAAAGAAAAATATATGGGTTGCCTCCCAAGAAGCGCCAGATTTAATGTCGCAGCACAACGTATGTTACCATCAATCACTTGAAATAGATCATTGCCACCACGTGGCTATCATCAAACTTGCCAAGATAGTGCTTCACTCGGTGCCCATTAACTCGAAAGATTTTACCATTTTT
This sequence comes from Nicotiana sylvestris, assembly GCF_000393655.2. Classification (NCBI taxonomy): domain Eukaryota; kingdom Viridiplantae; phylum Streptophyta; class Magnoliopsida; order Solanales; family Solanaceae; genus Nicotiana; species Nicotiana sylvestris. The sequence continues at coordinate 158,833,549 of NC_091061.1, read as the reverse complement.
GTTTTTCAAATCAAGAGCACAAAACGGAGTTACATGCACCACTTCAAAAGGGCCACTCCATTTTGACTTGAGCTTTCCTAGAAATAGTCGTAACTGAGAGTTGAATAGAAGAAACAAGTCACCCTTATTGAATTCCTTATTCCGGGCATATTTGTCATATAAGTACTTCATCTTGTCCTTGTACAAGGATGAGCTGGAATAGGTATGAAACCTAAACTTATCAAGTTCATGTAGTTGCTCAACCTGGAGATTTGCAGCGACATCCCATTCAAGGTTTAACTTCTTCAACGCCCACATGGCCTTGTGCTCTAACTCAACCGGAAGATGGCATGCTTTCCCAAGACCAACCGGTACGGAGACATACCAATCAGAATCTTATACGCAGTTTTGTAAGACCACAAAGCATCATCAAGTTTCCTTGACCAATTAGTCCGGTTTACATTGACAGTTTTTGATAATATGCTCTTTACCTCCTTGTTGGAGACCTCAACTTATCCACTAGCCTAGGGATAATAAGGGGTTGACACTTTATGATTGACACCATACTTGGGGAGTAAAGTATCGAAGGCCTTGTTGCAAAAATGAGAACCCTTAACACTGATGATCGCCCATGGAGTGCCAAACCTCGTGAAGATATTTTTCTTTAAGAATGCCACCTAACTTCGTGCCTCATTATTGGGAAAAGCCACCGCTTCAACCCACTTGGAAACATAATCAACAGTAATCAGAATGTAAGTGTTACTACATGAACTCACAAATGGCCCCATGAAGTCGATGGCCCACACGTCAAAGATATCAATCTCAAGAATAGTGGTGAGAGGCATTTCATCCTTCTTAGAAATTCCATCAGCTCTCTGACACTCATCACATCTCTTAACAAGCTCACCAGTATCTTTACATAGTGTAAGCCAATAAAATCCACAAGTAAGAACCTTTGAAGTAATTCACGCCCCACCATGATGACCACCGTAGGGTGAGGAATGACAAGCATCAAGAATACTCATTTGCTCCTCTTCCGGAATACATCTCCAGATCACACCATCATTACAAATCTTGAAAAGATAGGGCTCGTCCTAATAATAACCAAGCTATACCATTTAAGATTCTTCCTTTGGTTAGAAGAGAGCTCACTCGGGATAATGCCGGTCATAAGAAAGTTAGCCACATCGGCGAACCAAGGCATACTATTTAAAGACACGGAGAGGAGTTGTTAATCCGGAAATGAATCATTAATTTCGAGGCCATCATGGGGCCTCCCCTCCTCTTCCAAGTGGGACAAGTGGTCCGTCACTTGGTTTTCACTCCCTTTCCGATCAATAATTTCAAGGTTAAACTGTTGAAGCAACAGAACCCATCTCATCAACCTAGCTTTAGAGTCCTTCTTTGTCATCAAATAATGGAGTGCCGCGTGATCGGTGTGCACAATCACTTTGGTAACCATGAGATATGGCCTGAACTTTTCCATGGCGAAGACAATGGGTAGCAACTCTTTCTGGGTCACCGTATAATTAACTTGGGTGTAATTCATCATTTTGCTTGCATAATAGACCGGATGAAATATCTTGTTGATCCTTTTCCCCAAAACAACTCCTACCGCGATGTCACTAGCATCGCACATGAGCTCAAACGGTAAGCTCCAATTGGGTGCGGTGATGATGGGAGTGGTAGTCAATTTATACTTGAGAAGCTCAAAATCTTACATGCAATCATCATTGAGCACAAACTTTGCATCCTTTTCCAATAACTTGCACAAGGGATTCACCACCTTTGAGAAATCCTTGATGAACCGACGGTAGAACCCCGCATGCCCAAGAAAGCTCCTAACTCCCTTGACCGAAATGGGAGGAGGGAGTTTTAAAATCACTTCAATCTTCGCTTTGTCCACTTCGGTACCATTCTTTGATATCTTATGGCCGAGGACAATGCCCTCCTCGACCATAAAGTGGCACTTTTACCAATTAAGCACTAGATTGGTCTCTTCACATCGAGCCAACACTTTGTCAAGATTGCCCAAACATTCTTCAAAAGAGTCACCCACAACACTAACATCATCCATGAACACTTCAAGGAAGTCCTCCACCATATTCGTAAATATACCCATCATACACCACTGAAAGGTAGTCGGTGCATTACACAAACCAAACGGCATCCGTGAGAATGCAAAGGTGCCATACAGACATGTGAAAGTGGTTTTCTCTTGGTCTTCTGGTGCAATCAAAATCTGGTTGTAACCTGAGTATCCATCCAAAAAGCAATAGTAGGCACGCCAGGCAAGTCTATCCAAAATGGTCTTTGTGGGTCACTTTGTTCAGCTTCTGGTAATCCATGCATACCCTCCATTCGGTGACAGTCCTAGTGGGTATCAACTCATTTTTCTCATTTGTAACCACAGTCATACCCCCTTCTTCGGTACACATTGTACCGGTGAAGTCCATGAACTATCCAAAATGAGGTACACAACCCCTGCATCTAGCCACTTGATAATTTCCTTCTTGACGACCTTTTGCATGGCCTCATTCAACCTCCTTTGATGTTCCACGGAAGGTTTGGAATCATCCTCTAGTATAATTTTGTGCATGCAAAAGGTGGGGCTTATACCCCGAATATCAGCAAGAGTCCATCAATTGCCTTCTTCCTTCTTTGGAGCACCGCAAGGGTGGAATCTACCTACACGATAGTTAAGCACGAAGAAAGAATAACATGTAAAGTTGAACAAGGGCCTAAGAGTTCATACCTGAGGTGTGAGGGCAAAGGCTTCAACTCCAATACGGGAGGCTCCTCGATTGAGGGCTTTGTTGGTGGCGTCTTTCGGTTCTCAAGATCCAAGGAAAGTTTCTGGGGCTCATATGTGTAAGAACCCATTCCTCCTAAAGCATTGACACATTCAACTAAGCCTTAATACTCAGTCACATCATGGTTCAACAACACTGCTTCCAAAGGATCCACCACATTAATCACAACACTGGTGTCTTCAACAATCACCTCGGTTACAAGATCCACAAATGAACATACTTCGTTGCTATTTGGCTGCCTTATTGACTTGCAGATATGGAACACAACTTTTTCATCATCCACTCGGAAGGTGAGCTCTCCTTCTTCCACATTAACTAAAGCCTTCCCTGTAACTAGAAAAGGTCTCCCCAATATGATCGGCACCTCATAGTCAACCTTGCAGTCAAGAATCACAAAATCCGCGGGAAGTATGAACTTGTCGACTCGAACTAGCACATCATCAATGGTCCCCAATGGTCTCTTCATTGTTCTGTCTGCCATTTGTAACCTCGTAGAAGTAGGCCTTGGTTTCCCAAGCCCCAATGTCTTGAATACAAAATATGGCATCAAGTTAATGCTTGCCCCCAAATCGTACAAAGTTTTGGCGAAATCGGCACTACCAATAGTGCACGGGATAGTAAAAGCACCGGGGTCTTATAGCTTTGGGGCCATGGAATGGACAATGGCACTCACTTGATACGTCATCTTGATCATTTCACAATTTATGGATCTCTTATTGGTTACCAAGTCTTTCATAAACTTGGCATATCCTGGTATTTGTTCTAGAGCTTCCACCAAAGGCACATTTATGGACAAACTTTTCAACATATCAATAAATTTCTTGAACTGGTTCTCATTGTTTTGTTTCGCAAGACTCTGAGGGTATGGTGGAGGAGGCCTTGGCAATGAAGTCTTGGCTTTGGGCACTACCATTTCTGGTATGTCTATCACGTGTTTCCTAGACGGGTTCACATCATTTTGTGTATCCTCTACGTTGTCATCAATGTCAATTCTTACTTCCTCATTCACATTCTCATCACTCACTTGCACATCATTGCTTTGCTCATCATCCTCTTGCACCAACACATCATCACTCATAACCTTTCTTGCATTAGAGGTACTAGAAACTCCACCTCTACCACTCCTTGTAGTCACCGCCATAGCGTGACCATATTGTTCCCTCCCTTCAGTTTTACTACTGTTTCACTCGGTAGTGCCTTCTTAGGGCGAGTATTCAACGCTTGAGAAATTTGGCCAAGTTGGACCTCCAAGTTTCGGATAGAAATATTGTGGGACGCCAATTGGGCATCGGAGTCGGCGTTTTTCTTTATCATTTTCTCAAACATAGAATCAATCCATCCCATATCATTGTTGGACGTGCTAGGACCTTGTGATAGATATGGAGGCGAGTTGTTTGGTTGTTGAAATATCGGAGGCCTTTGAAAGCCCGGCCCCCGATTCCCTTGATTATTATTCCAACCCCCTTGGGTGTTATTGCCTCCCCAATTGCTATTGTTATTGTGAGCACCTAATTTTTGCTCTACATGAAAATAACTCCTAAAAATAAACCAAAAAATAATTTTTAAGGAATTTTAGAAGTTTTTCTTTATTTAGTTGCATTTCATGCATTTTTAATATTTTAAAATCATAGAAAAATTATATAAAATTGTCGTGTTTTAATTATCATGACATCTTATCTTTAATTTGCATTTAGGAATTTAATTGCATTCATTAAACAAAAATCACAAAAAAAATTACTACAATAGTCATGTCCACATTTTAGCTTTTAGTTTTAAATTAATTAGTGTTAAATTAGTAAAAATAAGTAAAATTAACTTTACAAAATAATTTAAGGTAGAGCCTAATTTAGGATTTTATTTAGCTTGTTTAACTAATTCAACTAGATTTTTTAAAATCAAAGAAGGAAAGAAGAACATAAGAGAAAACGAAAGTTGTCTTATTTTTGAATTGGGTCAAGGCTCAAGAGGCCCAAAACAAGTTAAATTCACCCCAAAACCCCTCCCCTTTAATTAAAATGCCTAGACTTAGACCTAGAACAAAAAACATCAGATAATTAGATCCCTGACCTAAGCGATAGAGACCCCTAGAGAGAGCTTGAAAAACTGCGCATCTGAAAATTTTTTCCTCTTCTTCTCCATTCTTTATTCTTCCCATCCTCACTCACCCCAAGCTAAGGAGCCACCTCTTCGTCTAGCTCCCTGATCTCTCTCAGTCTTGAGAGAACAACATCAAGCCAAAAACAGGTTTGGAAATAAAAAATAAATAAAAAATTTAAAAAAAAAAATCCGAAAATCACAAACCTATGGAAACAAGAGAGAAAACTGCATTTCGACGAGGTCTGAAGGGGGATTGACTACTGAAGTTCCAAAATTCAACTTCCTCTGTTTTTTTTCTGGGTTTGCACAAGCCATCGAAGCTCGAAGTTATGGTTGTTTTTGTTGATTTGGTTGTTTCAAAAGGCTGCTAAACTCTAGTTCTTTTTTTTCTCGGCATTTAGGTATGTTCTCTATGAACTATCTCAGATTTGCTTTGTTATGAAATTATAATTGATGTTGAGTTTTGTCTGATTTTGTTATAAATTGTGTTGATGTTCTCTCCTATGCTCTATGACTAATACTGTGAGTTCGATTTGTTGCTTATAATCGTTTTCCATGTCAGTTTGAAGTTCTGATTTTCAATCTTAGGATGAAATTTAAAGTTAAAATATGTATTAGTTAATTTAGTTGCTATTGACAGTAGACATATCTTTAATTTCATTAATTAATTCCATTGTTTTAATTTCGTTTCAGAACTGTAGAGGTATATATAAAAGTGTCCTACTATTTGAAAAATGTCAAGAAGGAATAAATGTTCTTGATAAGCTTAGTCTAACTAAGGCGGATTCGACCAAACTAGATCGAATTATATATATATATATAGCATATATAAAGTTAATATATGAATTATATAATATATGAAGTTAGATTTTACATTTCAAAATTAACGGTCTCACTTCAGCATTTATAGCGCCTAAATTCTGTATTTGTTATTGCTTATAAGACCGACCTACAACTCTTTGACCATTCTTGAGAGTTGAGACTAATTCATCTAAAAATTAAAAATGTCAGAGGTAATGATAAGATTTCATTATGCTTCTCTGGCAGTGATCTAACAAAAATCTCGGGAAACACCCATATTGTAATTGAAAGGGCATTTAGGTTAAAAAAATCTCGAATAGACATTGTTCAATTAGATGAGAAAATTTATTTTAGCGTTCCTTGCATACTACTATGGATAAACATGATTAACATTTTTAAAGTGATAATGTTTATTTTTGTAAGTTTCACAGCCCAAGTATCAATTGACTGAATTGCTAATATTATGGAATTTTGTTTAAGAGCTTTAACTGTTTCTAGCCATTTCTTGCGTCTAGCTCCAAATAATCAAAAATTACCAACCAATTTAACAAAGGTTGATAAGTCATAAGCATACTGTCAATAGAATCAGTCATGTAAATAATTTTGGTGATTAACTATATCACTTCTTTCCACAAATAATTTCTTTAATCTATGACCTTGCAATAATCTCAAATTAGCTTTAGGAAATTGATTAATGAACATCGTAGTTTGCTTTAGGTACGATTAATTAATTATTGTGGCCATGAGTATGGTTTCCGTGGCATGGTCACGATACATAATTCCCAAATTCGGGTATGCATTTCATGTGACCCGATCACAACAACTTCGAATAATAATAAAAATAAAACATGTCGTGAATCGAGGGTGCATTTCATGTAGCATGGTTCGCGGCGTGTTTTAAAACAAACAAGTGTACGACGATCGTAACTTGTTCAAGAAATAATTCCATAAATCCTAAAAAGCGATCTAAATAATTAAAAACGGTTAAAAAGTTAAAAAATACACAATAGGCTTAAAACATATAGTAAATCAGATAATAGGCCAATTATAAATAGTTTAAGCAACCGTGCTAGAACCACGGAACCCGAGAATACCTAATACCTTTTTCCCGGTTAACATAATTCCTTATCTAGAATTTCTGGTTCGTAGACTTATAAAGTAAAGTCGAATTTTCCTCGATTTGGGATTTTAAAATAAATCGGTGACTTGGGATACCATAAATACTCCAAGTGGCGACTCTGATAATTTAAATAAAATAATCTCATTTCGAATAATGTCACTTTAATTGGAAAGACTCCCTTATATACTCTCTCGGGTGGTAAAAAGGAGGTGTGACAGCTCTGACGACTCTGCTAGGGAACAGAACCCAGAATCTCTGGTTCAGGGTTCAAGAATTCGAGTTTAGAATAACTGTTATAGTTGGCTCGTTTTTACCTGATTTTTACATGTTGAGCCTAATGTGCTAATTGCCACTTTGTACCGCTTTGATATTGTTTCGACTGTATATAAATTGTTACGAAACCCTCCTCCCTCTGAGTCTTCTAAATTATCTGGGAAGTGTGCACTTCGTGTAACTTCTTTTCTGTTAGAGTCATATCCCAATTTTAGAACGAGGTTCGGGCAAGTTACAAAGCCGGTGAAGCTTTTGTATTCCCGGTACGCTGCCCCCCCGGCTCGAGCTGTCCGCTCGGGTAAGCCAGGTCTAGAACAATTCACCCAGATTTTTAAACCTAGTATAACATAGCCTCATGCCGGATCCCTAATAGGAACGTTTGTTTGCATCACGTGCATTTGACTTTGAGGACTCAACACAAGGGTTGGGTCCATTTAGGACAGGTGTACCCGAAATCAAAAAGATCATCCTGATGCATTTTACTTGCTACTTGTACATTTATTTGCTTCAGATTGCATGTTGACCGGCTTCTAGAATATGGGAGAAAAAATTAAAAAAAAAATCAAATTGAGGTATGAGAGAGATAATTACCCGTCTTCAGAAAATCTGGTGTCCAAAAAGTACCGAAACTCTGACGAAATTTTGAAAAAAAAAGAGAAAGAAGAGAAAAAGAGAAAAAAAAGGAAAATTATTTCAAAAAGTATTTCATATTTTTCTGTTGTGTCAAAATTGACCGAACTACCCGGGTTTGATTCTCACCGGATATGAGATACGTAGGCAAACCTCATCGGTTCCGGCCCCAATTGTTTTAAAAAAAATTCAAAAATAATTTATTTTAGTTCCTTCTTTAGAAATCTTTCCTTAAAAAAAATTCAAAAAAAAGAAAAAAAGAAGTTTTTTTTTTAAAATTCAAAAAAAAAATAGTTTCCTTTTTTCTGAAGTCTTTCATATGAAAAAAAAGAAATAAAAAAAATCAATCAAAAATCAAAATTCAAAATACGGGTTTCCTTTATTTTGAAGTATTTTTCTCAAAAATTTTAAAAAAAAGATTTAAAAAAAAATATTTTACTTGTTTAAAATTATTTCTTTCAATTGTTTTTTTGAAAAATTGTAGTCCAAAATATTTTCGCTTTTGTTTAGAAGTGCTTTTGTAAATAAATAAAAACTCAGAAATTCAAAATATTTTTTAAAAGTCCCTCTTTTGAAAATCAAGAAGCAACATCCAAAATTCAAATATATATTTTTTTTCTTTCTTCTTTAGAAAAAGAGAAAACAAATGAAAATTCAAACAAAAATATTTTCTTTTTACTTTTAAAATTCTCAAAGTTCAAATAAAAAGCAAATTAATTTTTAGAAGTCTTTCTCTCAAAATAAAAAAATAATAAAAATCAAAATAAAAAATCCATAAAAGAATTTCCTTTCTTTTTTTTAAAGCATTTCTTTTAAAAATTCCAAAAAAATTAGTTTATTTACTCCATTCTCGATCTCCGGAACTACGCAAGATCTGATTTATGCGGCGTCATGATACGTAGGCAATCCCTATCGGATTCGATCATTACCATAGAATTAATTGAGTAAAAAATAAACTGAAAAAAAGAGAGAAAGAAAAATTGAGTGAAAAAAAGGGGAAAGAAAAGAGTGAAAAAAGAATAAGAGAGAGTGACAAAAAATAAAAGAGTGACAAAAATAAAAAAGAAAAGAGAGTGCCAAAAAATAAAAGAGCGACAAAAACGAAATGAAAAAAATCAAGAGTGATTAAGAGAGGCAGAAATAAAAGAAAAGGGGTACATACTGAAAGGGTTAACTAAGGCCGGGATGAAACATGCAACCGTTCAAACATTTGGTAGAAACGTTTAACTATTTAGGTGCATTGCATCCAAACGTGCGATTTCTTATCTATTAAGCATCTCAAAACTAACAAGGTTGTTCGATGTGCAAACTAGCCAGGTTTTGGTGGTTGGTTTTGTTGGTAGTCTAGTCTCCCCTCCTTCACAAGATCCAAAGGTACAGATGGCCTCCAGTAGCAATCTACCAATCATCGGTCCTGAGGATAGCCCGACATCGGCTATTTTGCAGCTAGAATCAGCAGTTGCTGAAGAGAATAAGATCTTGCGTCTCCGCATGTTGGAAATGTGGGACGCCTGGTCTAATGGTAGGGAACTGCCAAGTGCAATCCCTGGGTTCCCTGAGTTGATCCCCAGGTCAAGTGAGGTTACCAACGCCCCTGTGCCCAACTCGCTCATCCCATGCGGGCACCCTACAATGCCGTTCAATGATCCTGACTTTCCTTCTGTGGTTCGCCCCCAGGCGCCAGTTTCCTGGACACCTCCAATATATTTCTCTACAACACTAGTCGATACCAGAACACAATCAACTTTACCACGGCTGTATGTTGAGCCTCCAATGTTCTCCTTTCAAGGTCCACAGCTTCAATCAGAAATAACATATGTGACCCCGTACTCTTTCACTCAACCTCCGCAATATGATCTCTCGGGGGAGCAAGAAAAGGTTGTTAAAAATCCGAGCAAGAGGAAATGGTTCGGAAGATGAAGAGCCTAGAACAAAGCCTGAAAAACATGCAAGGTCTGAGTGGCCAAAAAAGTGTATCACACTCTGACCTTTGTATGTTTCCCCATTTCCACTTTCCAGTTGGCTTCAAGATGCCAAAATCTGAAAACTACAACGGGCACGGAGACCCGATCGCTCATCTGAACCGATACTGTAACCAGTTAAGGGGTGCTAGTGGAAAAGAGGAGCCGCTAATGGCCTATTTTGGGGAAAGCCTCACCAGAATCGCTTCTGAGTGGTATACGGATCAATAAATTACTCATTGGCATGTGTGGGACGATATGGCTCAAGATTTTGTTTGCCAGTTCCAATATAATGTGGACATCGCTCCCGACAGAAACTCCTTGTCCAATTTGAAAAAGAAAACCGTGGAAAGCTTTCGCGAATATGCTGTCGAATGGCATGAGCAAGCTGCCAGGGTAATGCCTCCAATGGACGAAACTGAAATGGTCATGGTTTTCCTGCAGGCCCAAGAGGCTGACTACTTCTAGAACATGATGTCTGATGTGGGTAAGCCGTTCGCTGAGGCTATCAAAATTGGGGAAATGGTTGAAAACCGTCTAAAAACGGGTCGAATCTTGAGTCATGCTGCTTTTAAAGCCACATAACCAGATGTTCAAAATGGTTTGGAGGGTTTGATGAACAGAAATGGGAGTGAGGAGGGAATCATGATGGTTTCAAGCTCGAGGGGGGCCCACAGGTCATTCAGCCAGTCATATGTGCCTCCTATGGTCCCACTACACTATTACCCCCTTCAAGATGATGCTTATGCCGTGGCACCGCCTCCTTATGCAGTGATGAGCGCGCAATTTACACGCAACCACAACATTATACACAAAACCGAGCTCTACCTCCCAGAAATGCCCATCCTTACCAAACTCCATATAATCCTCAACCAAATGATTCCCAATACGATCCCCGCCCAAGAGAGCCTTTTAGAAAGAATCATTTCACCCCTATTGGTGAATCGTAATGAAGCTTTTTCTGAAAGCTAATCAGGCTAAATCTATTGCAGCTAGTGGCCCCAAACCGACCGAACCCCTAGTCCCCCTCGCACCGAGCTGATGCTAGATGCGAATACCACTCTGGAGCAGCAGGACACAGTACGGAGGACTGTTGGACCCTTAAAAGGGCAGTTAAAGATTTGATTGTAGCGGAAAGAATCGTTTTTCGGGATGAAGAAGCTCCTGATGTGATGAACAATCTGTTGCCTGCTCACAACACTGTGCCAATAGTTGGAATGATTTGTGAAGATAATGAATTTGATCCGGCACTGAAGGCTATTGCAGCCATTGCCGAAATAGAAGAGAAGTCGAAAGACGGTCGCCAAGCCTGAAAGTTCCCCATCAGACGGGAGTCTTAGTAGGTAGTCTTGCTATCCTTTCTGTGTCCGGATTATCTCAAGGTGTGATCCGGATGTTTTACTTTATTGTCTTACTTTCTGATGTAAACCCTTATATCTTCAAAAAATTAAAAAATTAAAATAAAAAAATCAAATGAAATTAATATTTCATTGTCCAGGAATGTCTCTTTTCTTAATTTCACTTTTCTAATTCTCTTTTTAGTTCTGTTAAATGCAGATTTTAATAACATGACATGCTTGCGGATTTCATGCCCAGATCCTAAAATGTTGTCAGGCTTCGAAATAATGAGTCAAGAATCAAAATGCAATGAAGATAAGTTTAAGGAAATAAAGCAAAGACTCAGAATAGCTGAAGAAAAATTGGTTCCAGATTTGAAAGGTCCATACATGGTAATGAGTATTGCCAAAAAGAGCATTGTACCTGGGGAACATCGAAAGAAATATCCCTAAAACAACTATCAATGCAGGTGCAATTAAAAGGTACTATGTTTGATCCTTTAGCGTTAATGCTCCGATTGGGATGGCGAAGGCTTTATTTCTCGCTATCCAAACACCAATAATCCTTTTGTAAACCCTTTGAGCCGGTTACCTTCCTTTGATTACCCTTTTTGGAACCTGAAAATGCTATTAAAAAAAAGAAAAAAGAAAACAACAAAACAAAAAAAAAAAAAGAAGACAAAAAGAAAATGAAATGAAGAATGAAAAAAAAAAGAGGAAAAGGAAAGGAAAAAGAAAGAGAAAACAAAACAAAACAGAAAAATAAAAGAAAATCAAAAACAAAGTTTTCTGAACCACGTTCAACTTGATTTCAAAAGGATACGTAGGCAGCCTCTCTCTGGGGTTCAGTCACACCAAAAAAAATACAAAGTCCCCCAAAAATGAAATTGGGGCAGATGTTATAATGGTTCGGCGATGATCCCACCTAAAAAGTTCCAAAGTTGTAACTCAATCCAAATCCTTTTTTATCCAAACCCTGTTCAACTTCTTCCGATCAATCGGTGAGAATGTTCAAGGACCGAAGAAACAGTTACTTGGATCCGATACAGTCAAAATGAGAGAAATAAAATGAGAGAGTCTTATTGGTAAAAACCCACACGGGCACCGTGAGGCGACAGTAAGCAAAGAAATCAAAATGAGAGAGTCTTGTTAGTGAAAATCCACACGGGCACTATAAGGCGATGGTGAGAAGAGAAATGAGAAAGGTCAGCTCGTGAAAACCCGCAAAGGGCACCCCTGATCGAAAAGAGGATCCTCACAGCCATCGGCACCGACAGAGTTCTGGAAAGGTTTCTCGATTTTGAGGCAAAAGTTGTGATGAGTTTCTGAGAGTCGGACGGTTTACACAGATCAGACATCCAGTCCAAAAAGTATGTCATGTTCATTGAAGTCCGCATGTACCCCTAATAAGTCCTTCTTTCCTTTCCCCGAAAGGCACACTACTTGTTTTAAATTCATTCTCCATTCCATTATTTGTTTTCGTTGAATCCCTTTCGGTCTAACTCTATTCTGAAACTGAGACAAAGAAGGGATGAAAAGACTGATTTACAGGGTTCTCATTTGACACGCGCTAATGTGTAATGAGGTACCCAGCCTCGTCAGGGGCATCAAATTGACTTCGACCGGCCATGTTGGCCGATGTTTTGAAATTGAAAACTTTTGGAAGTTGAAAAGGTTGAGTCCCACTTGGCTAACCGCCTCGACAAAGATTTGAAAAAGCCAAAGTACCCCAAATGCTTTGAAATTGAAGTTGGAAGAAAGAAGCCAGAAATGAAAGGCCTATAAAGGCGAAATAAAGTTGGAAAAGGTTAAGTCCCACGCGACTAGCCGTTGCAGCAAGTTTGAGGAGCCAAAAGTTCCCCAATGCTCCGAATGGTTAAAAACAAAAAAAAAGAAAAAGAAAAACAACAAGTCAAAAGTGAAAGGCCTACGAAGGCAAAATAAAGTCGAAAAGGTTGAGTTCTACCGACCAACCTCATGGCAAAATCTGGAAAAAACTAGAGGTTCTCAGGTCTTGAAATGAAATCGGTCCCCAAGAAACGAGCGGTTGCAATTGAGATCTTCATCAAAGAAGCTGGGCCGAGATCAAGTGATTGAAATAATCAAGGCCACAAAACCAACCACCGTTTAAAACTAACAATTGTTCTTTGTTTGAAAACATGAAACAAGTGCAATCCAAAGCAACCTTGCAAGAAGCAGGTGCAACCAACCTGCGCAAGGGCTAGAAACAGCTTTGCAGCAATAATCAATACAAAAGGAAGTCTTCTCTGAATTCTTTCCTGCATTTTTACTCATTTTCTTAAAACCAAAAATAAAAAGAAAAAGAAGAAAAATTCAAAATCATGGTAGCCTAGGGTCCCCAACCTCTAGGTACGTTTTTTCCAATATAGGGTCTCCGCTCCCTAGTTGAAGTTATTTTAGACATAGGGTCCTCACTCCCTAGTCTACTTTTCCAACATAGGGTCTCCACTGCCTAGTTGATTTTATTTAGGTAGGGTCTCCACTCCCTAGTCTGATTTTCCAACATAGGGTCTCCACTCCCTAGTCTGCTTTTACAACATAGGGTCTCCACTCCCTAGTCGATTTTATTTTAGGCATAGGGTCTCCACTCCCCAGTTGATTTTATTTTAGGCATAGGGTCTCCACTACCTAGTTGAAGTTATTTTAGGCATAGGGTCTCCAGTCCCTAGTCTGCCTTTCCAACATAGGGTTTCCACTCCCTAGTTGAAGTTATTTTAGGCATAGGGTCTCTACTCCCTAGTCTTCTTTTCCAACATAGGGTGTCCACTCACTAGTTGAAGTTATTTTAGACATAGGGTCTCCACTTCCTAGTCTGCTTTTCCAACATAGAGTCTTCACTCCCTAGTTGAAGTTATTTTAGACATAGGGTCTCCACTCCCTAGTCGCTTTTCCAATATAGGGTCTCCACTCCCTAGTTAAAGTTATTTAGACATAAGGTCTCCACTCCCTAGTCGCTTTTCCAATATAGGGTCTCCACTCCCTAGTCTGCTTTTCCAACATAGGGTCTCCACTCCCTAGTCTGTTTTTCCAACATAGGGTCTCCATTCCCTAGTTGAAGTTATTTTAGGCATAGGGTCTCCACTCCCTAGTCTGCTTTTCCAACATAGGGTCTTCACTCCTAGTTAATTTTATTTTAGGGATAGGGTCTCCACTCCATAGTCTGCTTTTCCAACATAGGGTCTCCACTCCCTAGTCACTTTTCCAACATAGGGTCTCCACTCCCTAGTTGATTTCATTATAAATTTAAGGTTCCACTCCCTAGTCACTTTTCCAACATAGGGTCTCCACTCCCTAGTTGAAGTTATTTTAGATATAGGGTCTCCACTCCCTAGTCAATTTTCTAACATAGGGTTTTCACGCCCCAGTTGATTTTATTTTAGACATAGGGTCTCCACTCCCTAGTCGCTTTTCCAACATAGGGTCTCCACTCCCTAGTTGATTTTATTTTAGGCATAGGGACTCCATTCCCTAGTCTGCTTTTCCAACATAGGGTCTCCACTCTCTAGTTGATTTTATTTTAGACATAAGGGTCTCAACTCCCTAGTTGAATTTATTTTAGACATAGGGTCTCCACTCCCTAGTTTGTTTTTCCAACATAGGGTCTCTACTCCCTAGTTGAAGTTATTTTAGACATAGGGTCTCCACTCCCTAGTCACTTTTCCAACATAGGGTCTCCACTCCCTAGTAGATTTTAGTTTAGATATAGGGTCTCCACTCCCTAGTCTCTTTTCCAACATAGGGTTTCCACTCCCTAGTTGATTTTAGTTTAGATATAAGATCTCCACTCCCTAGTCTCTTTTTCAACATAGGGTCTCCACTCCCTAGTTGATTTCATTATAAATAGGGTTCCACTCCCTAATCTTTTTTTTCCAAGGATACACAATCCTAATTTTAATTGTTTTCAATAAAGAAATAGTTTAGATTTTGTTACAATAACTCCCAAAAATTTTCCTAGTATAAACAAGGATATAAAATTTTGTTCGTTTGTCTGCTTTGGTGCCTGAACAGGTTTTCACCGTGGGGCACAAGGTTTGAGATGACCAAAAGAAGAAGTCTCAACCCAAATAAAAGAAAAGAAGAACAAGAAAAGTAGTTGAACTCTCAGTGAAGAAGCGGAGAAAAGATGCGGACTGCTCAAGATATGATTGAAGGCACAAGTTTTGCATGTCCCGCCTTGATCCGAAAAACCGAAGAAACATGAATCAGCGGTTGCAGCTAACGAGCATCAAGATTCAGATCAGAGTCTGCAGGAAGAACCATACAAGACTCAAGATCAAGATTAGAAGGTTTATAGATAGGAATCTTGTAACTCGTAGTTGATAGGCTTAGCTAGTGTAGCTTTTTATTTTTCATTTTGGTGTAATAAGGAGCTCAGCAAGCAGAAACAGTAGCAACAACAGTGAAATCACAGTTTTTCGATAGTTCCGACTACCAAAACTTTTCGAACTGCACTGATCTGATTCCTTTATAGCTAAGGATATGTAGGCAACCTCGGAAGCAAGGTTCGGTCAGATCTTTCAAAAAATGCTTCCAAATGGAGTTTCAAACGAGCAAAAATTGCTCATAATTGCTCACTTTATCTTTGCTCGAAAACTCTTCATATTTTCAAGTAAAGAGGGGCAGCTGTGAGCACCTAATTTTTGCCCTACATGAAAATAACTCCTAAAAATAAACCAAAAAATAATTTTTAAGGGATTTTAGAAGTTTTT
Source organism: Nicotiana sylvestris (assembly GCF_000393655.2). Classification (NCBI taxonomy): domain Eukaryota; kingdom Viridiplantae; phylum Streptophyta; class Magnoliopsida; order Solanales; family Solanaceae; genus Nicotiana; species Nicotiana sylvestris. Next base: position 158,817,808 of record NC_091061.1, on the reverse strand, counting down.
CTTTATTTAGTTGTATTTCATGCTTTTTTAATATTTTAAAATCATAGAAAAATCATAAAAAATTGTCATGTTTTAATTCTCTATGTCATCTTTGGCTTAATTTGAATTTAAGAATTTAATTTCATAATTAAATTGCATTCATTAAACAAAATAAAAAAAATTACTACAATAGTCATGTCCACATTTTAGCTTTTAGTTTTAAATTAATTAGTGTTAATTAGTAAAATAAGTAAGATTAACTTTATAAAATAATTTAAGGTAGAATCTAATTTAGGATTTTATTTAGCTTGTTTAATTAATTTAACTAGATTTTTTAAAATCAAAGAAGAAAATAAGAACAAAAGAGAAAAAGAAAGTTGTCTTATTTTTGAATTGGGCCAAGGCTCAAGAGGCCTAAAACAAGTTAAATTCACCCCAAAACCCCTCCCCTTTAATTAAAATACCAAGACTTAGACCTAGAACAAAAAACATCAGATAATTAGATCCTAGACCTAAGCGATAGAGACCCCTAGAGAGAGCTTGAAAAATGGCGCATCTGAATTTTTTTTCTTCTTCTTCTCCGTTCTTTATTCTTCCCATCCTCACTCACCCCAAGCTAAGGAGTCGCCTCCTCTTCTAGCTCCCTGATCTCTCTTAGTCTTGAGAGAACAACATCAAGCCAAAAACAAGTTTGGAAATAAAAAAATAGAAAAAATAAAAAAAATCTGAAAATCACAAACCTTTGGAAACAAGAGAGAAAACTGCATTTCGACGAGGTCCGAAGGGGGATTGACTACTGAAGTTCCAAAATTCAACTTCCTCTATTTTTTTCTGGGTTTGCACAAGCCATCGAAGCTCGAAGACATGACTATTTTTGTTGATTTGGTTGTTTCAAAAGGCTGCTAAACTCTAGTTTTTTTTCTTGGCATTTAGGTATGTTCTCTATGAACTATCTCAGATTTGCTTTGTTATAAAATTATAACTGATGTTGAGTTTTGTCTGATTTTGTTATAAATTGCGTTGATGTTCTCTCCTATGCTCTACGACTAATACTGTGAGTTCGATTTGTTGCTTATAATCGTTTTCCATGTTAGTTTGAAGTTCTGATTTTCAATCTTAGGATGAAATTTAAAGTTAAAATATGCATTAATTAATTTAGTTGCTATTGACAGTAGACCTATCTTTAGTTTCATTAATTAATTCCATTGCTTTAATTTCGTTTCAGAAATGTAGAGGTATATATAAAAGTGTCCTAATATTTGAAAAAATTTCAAGAAGGAATAAATGTTCTTGATAAGCAGTGTCTAACTAAGGCGGATTCGACCAAACTAGATCGAATTATATATATATATATATATATATATATATATATATATATATATATATATATATGAAGTTAGATTTTACATTTCAAAATTTACGGCCTCACTTCAGCATTTATAGCGCCTAAATCCCCCTCGACACCGCATCTTTGTAATCAGCATTTCAGTTATCAATAAAATCATCATCATCATTCAAAACCCAATTCTCTCTCAGCTTCCGCAATTGCTCATGACATTGGTTTTCCCGCACGACACTGGCAATCTAGTCTAGCGTGCGGAGGGGACCTCATTGGCGGACAACAACCGCACTGACATCGGTTGCTTAGCCTTACGTTGCCCTTCCAAAGAACATCAGGAAGGTGTTGCGTAATAGTTGGTATCAGAGCAACTGTTACGCACACCTTCCTGATGTTCTTTGGAAGGGCAACGTAAGGCTAAGCAACCGATGTCAGTGCGGTTTCTGTCCGCCAATGTATTCTATATTTGCTATTGCTTATAAGACTTTTTTTGTGTGGTAAAAACAAGGAAATATTTATTTATATTAAGTCATTACAGGGACATTGTACGTCCCATTATAGCTGCTTTGAGCAGATAATACACATAGGTTTCCAAAACTAGCAAACTTAGTAGACATAGATATAGGGATTGTTCTAGTAGACAACACGCCTTCTTTGTCTGATTGTAAGGTATATATATGTATATATATATATATATTATCACTTGACTGTTGCTTAGACCCTTCATTTGCCAAAGCATGTGCTGTTTTGTTCCCCTCCTGGAAGCTATGCCGGATGACTGAATTCCCCAACTTCTTCAACTGAGACCTACAAGAATCAAACAATATTGTTAAAGATAGGGATTTTTTGTTTTAACAGTTCAATTACCTCGATAAAGTCTGTTTCAATTTCCACCGGAGTTAGTTGATGGTTTATTACTAGATGCAGCCCATGCTCTAAGGCACTTAGCTCGGCATGAGTGTGGTTGAGTGCATAGATCTTTTTGGAGAATCTTATAACCCAGTCCCCATTAGCATTTCTTATAACACCTCCAATACCACCAGTCTTGTCTTTAACGTAGTAGCAGCCATCCATGTTAAGCTTAAAAGATCTTGGAAGTGGAGGGAACCACCTGACTTGGATATTTTTAGTAGTAATGGGAGTGGTGGAGGTCCCTGTATAGAACACATATTCCATAGCCCTCATACACACTGTTTTAATATCAACAAACATGTTAGTTCCATTAAAGACATTATGGTTTCTGTTTGTCCAAATGTGCCACAGGGAAAAGGGAAAGAAAAAGTCCCAAGGTATAGGGTAGTTGAGGATGGGAATATTTATGTCTTTTATTAATTAAAGCCAGTGGATCTAGTGATAGGGGGAAGAACAGTGACATTTAACCCAAGGTCCAACCAGAATTTTCGTGCAATAAGGCATTCGAGAAAAATATGGTGGATAGATTCTGAGGGATGCTTGCAAATGATACAATTAGAGGTTACATTGATACCTATATGATGCAGATAGTTATTTGTGGGTAGCTTATTATGAGAACAAAGCCAGAGAAAGAATTGGATTTTTGGCAGTGTATTTTGAGTCCATATCCAGTTAAAATCATACCCATAGTCAGGCGTGGGATGAAGTAGTTTGTTAACCAACTTTGTGGAAAAAATGTCATTTGTATTTAAAGACCAGTAAGGGGTATCTACCTTATTCTGGCTCAGAGAGATTGCCTTAGTTTGGTTGATAAACTCTTATGGGATATGTAAAGAAATTCTTGACCAATCCCACTGGAGGCCATCCCAAATGTTATGTAAACTAAGTCTAAGGTCCTTTTGGGTCAAAGGACCTTGAATAATTGAGCGGAGGGGTGGTGAATGAGGAATCCATCTAGAGTTCCATAAGTCGATATTATTTCCTGACCCTGGGTCCCATGCTATAGCCTTAGAGCATATGGCACCACCCTTTAAAATACTTTTCCAAATAAAGGAATTGGAGGATGCGTTGTTTTTGGGGCATTACTTTTTAATTAAGGTATGTTCCAAAAGGGAATTGTTTTGAGAGAAGAGTCTCCAAGCGAGACTTGTTAGAAAAGTTATGTTTTTATCATGAGTTTTTCGTATTGCCTAAACCTCCTTGGTCCTTTGGTAGAGTGACAGTGTCCCAGTTTATATAATGAATTTTCCTTTTTTTGAGGGGTAGTGCCCCATAGAAAGTTCCTTTGAATTTTATCTATATTGTGACAAATTTTTTTAGGAATAAGGAAGTATTGCATGGCATATGCTGGGATGATGTTGAGAGTAGAATTGATGAGAGTGAGTCGACCCGCTGGAGTTAGGAAGTTTAATTTCCAGTTAGCGAGCTTACTTTTCATATTGACTATGATGTATTAGAAATCATAGGGTCTAGGTTTATTATTCACAATGGGAAAGCCGAGATATTTGCCAAAAGTATTGGTAGCTCTTATTTTTAAAAGATTCTGAATTAATTGACGAGGGCTTTCTTGACAGCCTTTTGAGAATATAACCCTAGATTTGGTAGGGTTGATTTTTTGCCCTAATAAGGTGCAAAAATGGCTCAGACAATTATGAATCGATTGAATTGATTTTTGGTTAGCTTTAGCCATAAGGGTAAGATCATCTGCAAAGAACATATGTGAAAGTTGGGGTCCATTTTTGTTAAGGGTGATAGGATCCCAGAGTTGGACATCGACTTGATGATTAATATAGGTGGATAGGAGTTCCATGCATAGGATAAAGATGTACGGGGACATAGGATCTCCTTGTCGAATACCCCGGGAGGGAGAAAAATAGTTTATTTTGGTACCATTGACGAGGATGGCAATGTTGCTAGTGGAAATGCAGTTTAAAATGAGCTTTGAGATTTTTGAGGGAAATTTTAAAAACTGAAGAGTACGGTAGACAAAGGACCACTCAACACGATCAAAAGCTTTTTATGGTTTACTTTTATAATAAACTTGCCCTCAGTCCCTCTAGTTTTATTAATATGGTTCATGACTTCCTGGACGAGGATAGCATTATCGCAAGCACTACGTCCTTTAAGGAAGCTAGTTTAGCAAGGGCCAATAAGGTCAGACAGATATAACTTGATGCAATTTGCAATGATCTTTGTAATTATCTTATAGATAGTGTTAGAAAGGCCAATAGGCCGATAATTCTTGAGGTCATTAGCGTTATGGAATTTAGGGATAAGACAAAGATATGTGTTATTTATGGAGTCAGGTAATTCCTGAGTATTGAAGACGTGTCTACAAAGTTTGATTATGGAATTCCCTACTATATTCCAGTATTTCTGAAAACAGAAGGCGTGCAGGGCTTGGGTGACCTCATGGTCTAGCAAGGGGTTATCCAAAGGGAGAGGTGAATAAGACTGACCCACAACTCTTTGACCATTCTTGAGAGTTGAGACTAATTCATGTGAAAATTAAAAATGTCGGAGGTAATGATAAGATTTCATTATGCTTCTCTGGCAGTGATCTAACAAAAATCTCAGGAAAAACCCATATTCTGATTGAAAGGGCATTTAGGTCAAAAAAATCTCGAATAGACATTGTTCAATTAGATGAGAAAATTTATTTTAGCGTTCCTTGCATAATACTACGGATAAACATGATTAACATTTTTAAAGTGATAATGTTTATTTTTGTAAGTTTCACCGTCCAAGTATCAATTGGCTGAATTGGTAATATTATGGAGTTTTTTTTAAGAGCTTTAACTGTTTCTAGTCATTTCTTGCGTCCAGCTCCAAATAATCAAAGATTACGAACCAATTTAACAAAGGTTGATAAGTCATAAACATACTGCCAATAGGATCAGTCATGTAAATAATTTTGGTGATTAACTATATCATTTCATTCCATAAATAATTTCTTTAATCTATGACCTTGCAATATTCTCAAATTAGCTTTAGGAAATTGATTAATGAACATCGTAGTTTTCTTTAGGCGTGATTAATTAATCATCATGGCCATGGGTACGGTTCCCGTGGCATGGTCACGATACATAATTCCCAAATTCGGATGTGCATTTCATTGACCCGATCATAACAACTTTGAATAATAATAAAAATAAAATATGTCACGAATCTCGGGTGCATTTCATGTAGCGTAGTTCGCCGTGAGTTCTAAAACAAACAAGTGTACGATGATCATAATTTGTTCAAGAAATAATTTCATAAATTCTAAAAAGCGGTCCAAATAATTAAAAGCGGTTAAAAAGTTAAAAATGCACAATAGGCTTAAAACATGTATTAAATTAGATAACAGGCCAATTATTAATAGTTTAAGCGACCGTGCTTGAACCGTGGAACCCGGTAATGCCTAATACCTTCTCCCGGGTTAACAGAATTCTTTATCTAGTATTTTTGGTTCGCAGACTTATAAAGTAAAGTCAAATTTTCCTCGATTTGGGATTTTAAAATAAATCGATGACTTGGGATACCATAAATATTTCAAGTGGCGACTCTGATAATTTAAATTAAATAATCCCATTTCAAATAATGTCACTTTAATTGGAAGGACTCCCTTGTATACCCTCTCGGGTGGTAAAAAGGAGGTGTGACAGTTATTGCCTCCCCATTTGCCTTGGTTACCTTGGTTGCCCTAATTTTGATTGTTGTTCGCTCAGTTGCTTTGGTTGTTGTTGTTTCCATTGTTCCAATTTCCTTGTTGATTTTGATTTTCCCAATTTCCTTGGGATCTTCATTGTTGTTGTTGATTCGGAGCATTGCCCGGTTGTTCTTGGTAGTCGTTCACATACTGAACCTCTTTTCTTTGATCATCATACACATCATCTTGATTGTAACCACTACTACCTTGATCAAATTAATCCGGATTTTCTTGACTTTGTTGACCTCTTTCCCTACTCTTGTTGACCATCATATTTACCTCTTCCATGGTGTAAGCACGTGATTTTTGCTTTACGAGCAATCGCTCCAAAAGAAAATAAAAATAGTGACAAATGATTTCGCGGTACAATTTTTCGAGTTTTCCGTGACATGTGTTGTTAGTCATTTATGGGTCTGTCCGTTTTGCATCTAGGCATTATCAAACAAAAATACAAAAATGCCTGTCGTTAAAAGAAAATTCAAAAAATGTGTATGTGTGCATCGTTCGTTCTCAGCTGTGAGCTAACCATTTTTATTTTATTTTTATTTTTTTCATTTATGTGTGTTTATCGTTGTGGGTATCACTCAATATGTGTGTAGGTTTATTTTAATTTTTACATTGTTTTAGGAATTTTTGTTCAATTTGAAAAAAAAAAAAGAAAGAGAAGGGAAAAGGAAAATCTGATTTGGGCCCCGAAACAAGGCCCAAAACCAAAGTACTGATCCAGTCCAAGACGAGCCTGCCCAAACACGGACTCAAACGACGCCGTATCGGCGTCCCTACCAAAGCCGTTGATCTGATTCAAACGAACGGTCCAGATCAGGCTGTTCAACTCGCCTCAACGACGTCGTTTCAGGCAAGATGATCTAAGCCGTCCAACCCCATTGATCCAACGGATCCAGGCCCTCCTCTAAACCCGTCAACATGACCCGATCCATGCCTTTTACCCGGTCTCACCCACCATCACGCCCAAACGACACCGTCTTTCCTAAGTGGATGGATCCTGGCCATAGACCTCACTTGATCCAACGGCCAGGATCTAAACCCTCAATACATATATAAGCTCTCCATTACACCCCACGCCCCCAAACCAAACCCCACCTTCCCCACTGTATACCCTCGTCCCAAACACAACCCCTTCTCATCCTCGAACCCTAGCAGTTGCCCCAGTATCCCTCGCCATTAAAGCCGGCGACATGAACGCCGATGACCGCCTCCTGAACACCCTAGGACCACCTCACTGTCCTGAACACGAATCCACTAACCACGAGCCTCGAATCACTTTCGTTCGTCTCGAATCTTCATTTGAAGATTTGAGTCGAACCCGGATCTATGCCAAACCACCCCATCTTCATACCAGACACTCCCCATCGAGTCAATTGTTTTCTGTGTATGATTTGAATGTATTCTGTGATGTACATGTTCGATTAGATTAGTCGTCAAACGAATTAATTCATATAGCCCCAGTAATTGAACAAAAATTGTCTGATGCCCTTTAGGTCCCTGTATGTGTTGTTTATTTGAACGACTGATTATTACCCGTTATAATTAGTGTAGTCGACTTGATAAATGTCGTCGATTAGTCTCCTACGACTGAATGTTCAAATATTCTGAATGGGCCTGTATTGTGATTTGAATTGGGCATTGCCTGAATATTAGCTTGTAACTACCTTGTAAACAATTAAAAAGCCAGGTTGGGGCAGTTCTGAAATCGAATGGTCAAAGCCCAAAGTGCCCTGATACTGCAATGGGCAGGGCAGTGATAATCAAGGGCTAGCAAGGGTAGTCTGGGGTTTGAAAAGAACAAAAATGATTAGTTTAAATGAGCTGACAAGTAGGGTACTAATTTGGGATTAAATTAATGCCAATGGGGAACAAGACATAAGAGCATGGGAATTTAAAATGAATACTAAAATGAACCCATAACTCTTGATTAAAGAAAGCCAGGCGTGGGGAACAAAAAGGGCTGGCATCAAAAGATGCTTAGGATGGGCTTAATAGGGGATGGGCAGACTGCAAGTTGCAGGAAGCAGGCAGCTTGGCTGCACTAGGTCGATTAGCTTATAAATAAGCTGTTTTAGAACATAAGGAGGGGCTGGAAATTTTAGTTTTGAGAGGGATTTTGTGAGTTAATGAAAAGTGAAGAAAAACAGAAAGAAATTTCCAGAAAATACTGTAACTGAACATTGTCCAAAACTGCATAAGAAATCAAGCTGGTCATCCTAACTAGGTTGATTACTGTTCCATTAAGAGAAGCCTGTGTATCTTCAGCTGTGATTGCTACTACATTGAGTTTTGTGTGCTGTACATGGAGTTGTAGTTTTCCTGATTGTTTGAAACTGTGCTGGTTGTGTACTGAGCTTTGGTGGTTATTGAATTTCTGTTGGCTATAGCACAAAATATTCTGGTTCTTTTCTCGATTGGTCTTGTTTCCTATCTTGCTTCCTGGGAATATTTGTCTGCTGTTCGACCAACGTGTGAGCTTCATCTTCGTGGCTATTTGGTTGTTGCTGTGTATCTGTTGTTGCTGTGTTTACTGCATACTGCCTAGCTGATCATTCCTTCCTTCTTTGTCCTCCATACCAGGTACACAATTAATACCACAAATGTAACTGAAAGTTTGAGCATGAATGCAAAAGAGAAGACCTGCAGATTGTTTTTTTTTATATATACATGAACTGTTACTCTAAATGTCATGAAATAGTTACATTTTTGTTTGGACAATAGAAGCAGCCTACATACTAAGTATATCAATGTAGGTTAACGAATGCTAGCCTTATATGTATGCTGCTAGGTGAAAAAACATGCCCAGTGTAATAAGTTGTATTTCAGACTTAGTCTGATGGTGTAGTATATTCTCTAATGTAGGCCAAATAGGAAAGCTATCCGTTTTAGTTAAAGTTCTTTCTCCCTTTTGCCATATTGTCACATAAATTGATAAACTCATTTCACAGAACAAAGAATCAGTTCAGGGCCTCAACCTCATGAAGGTCGAGCCCAAATCGAAGCAAACCAAGTAGGCCCGCGTCGAACAGGCAGAGGCCCAGGTCTGGCCTATCACGCATGGGCTGGATTTGGGCCTATAATTGTTTGTTCGGCTGACTGTACATACAGCCTCATTTCTGAATTTTTTTTTAGCTTTTCTGAATGTCATTACAAACAACTTGCAAGCATTTAATTAATTAGGACTATCTACTGTTTTCAATTGATAAAGACAAACACGACGAGAAACGTAGTTGTTATAGGATATCCTTTTTAAAAAAAAAAAAAAAGAACGAGATGAGCCTCGATGAAAATAAACAAAACGCGCAGACGCGGGGCCCTTGTTTAAATGTGTATTATCAAAGCATCTAGGTTCCAGGACGGGTTGTTTAGCAAATCTCACAACTCTCCTAAAAATAACAATACGTTAGACTCTTTAGGACGCGCCTTAATAAATCTTACCTTCTTAAACTCGGGTGCGCATTTATGTGACCCAAATCCAATTCTCAACGGAGTCGAAATGTGTTTCCAATCACGGGTACATTGATTGTGGCGTGGTTCGAGGTGCGTGTCCATGACGTTGCAAATTCATTTAAAAAAAAAAAAACTATAATAAAATAATAAGAATGAGATGAGCCTCGCCAAATAAAATACAAATTGCGGGGCCCTCAGTAAATATTTGCTTTAAAAATTATTTGGACTTCGGGATGGACCGTTTAGTAAAATTCCACGGTCTTACCCAAAATAAATACGCTAGTCGCTTTAGGCGCGCCTTTAATAATTTAATTTCCTTAAACTCGGGTGCACATTTGATGTGACCCAAATCCAAATCTCAACGGAGTCAAAGTGTGTCGACGACCACGGGTACATTGATTGTAACGCGGTTCGAGATACATTTTCACAACGTTGCAATTCTTGATAAAAACAGTAAATGATAAAAGCGGTTAAAAGTTAAATTTTGCACATAAGTTCACACTTGTATAAAATCAGATAATCAAGCCGAATATAACAGTTGAGCGACCGTGCTAGAACCACGGAACTCGGGAATGCCTAACACCTTCTCCCGGGTTAACAGAATTCCTTATCCGGATTTCTGGTACGCAGACTGTAATATAGAGTCATTATTTTCCTCGATTCGGGATTAAAATTGGTGACTTGGGACACCCTAAACCTCCCAAGTGGCGACTCTGAAATAAATAAATAAATCCCCTTTCGATTGTCCTTTAATTGGAAAAAACTCCCTTGTCCCCTCGCGGGTACGGAAAAAAGAAGGTGTGACAGCTCTGGCGACTCTGCTGGGGAACCTTTTGACCCAGAACTACTGGTTCAGGGTTAAGAATTCGAGCTTAGAATAATTGTTATTATCTGGCTTTATTTATTATCTGATTTTATTACATGTTTTGAGCCTAATGTGCTAAATGCTACTTTTACCGCTTTGATATTATTTGAACTGTACATATCAACTGTGCCGAAACCTTTTCTCTTCTTACCTCCGGGGAGAAGCTCGCTGGTCGAGACTCCCTATTCTGTTAGTGTCAATACCTAAAATAAGAAAGAGGTCGGACAAGTTACAAAGCCGGACGATCTCGCGGGTCCCCGGTACGTAGCCCCCTCCTCGACTCGGGTTGTCCGCTCGGTTACACAGTCTAGAACAAATACCCAGGTTACGAACCTAGAATAACTTGACTTCATGCCGGATCCCTAGTAGGAACGTTTATTTGCATCATGTTGCATTTGACTTAGGGGACTCAACACAGGGGTTGGGTCCGTCTAGGACAGACAACTTGAAAAGAAAAGACCCCCATGCTGCATCCCATTTGTTTTGCGCATTTATTTGCTTCGGTTCCGCATGCTGACCGGTTCCTAGAAAAGGAAATTTTTTTGTCCTTTTATTGAAAGTGAAAAAATATATATATAAAAAAAAAAAAATCTTTTATCACTTTCAAAATCAAAAAAAAAAAAAAGGAAGAGAAAGGGTATTTATTTTAAATGTTGTTTCTTTCATAAATTCAAAAATGTTGTTTCTTTCATAAATTCAGACTAATAATCCAAATATTGCCAAAAAATAATAATAATAATAATAAAAAAAAAATATAATAACAATAATAAATATTTTCTTTAGCCTTTATCTCTCTTCATAATAATAAAAACGCTTATTCTTGATTTCTAGATTTATTTGATTTTTTTCTCTCTATTTACGATATCTCGAACTACGCCGGTTTGATTCTCACCGGATGTGAGATACGTAGGCAACCCTCGTCGGGTTCAACCCCATTTTTTTTGCTAAAAAAGCCAGAATCAATAAATAAATAATTAAATTAAAAAAAAAAGATGTGTCGAATTTTAAAAGTCATAAATAAGTTAGGTGATGCTATTGTGTCATAAATAGCCGAATGTTCCCGAAAAGGGACGCCGGAAGGCTGACTTTGCATAAACAGCCACCTTTGGGTCTTGTTTAGCAGTTGACCCACACAGCCTTAAAATCTTCGTCCCCGAAGTGTTTAAAGGCCGTGTTCAAAACTTGATCCCCTTTGTAAAATATTTTTGAGTCAAGTCGTTTTGTTAAAATCACCTTAATAAATGTGCAGGATGAGCACGATGCAAAATGAACATTTTTCAATAATGACCAAAATCCCCGTCAAGCTACGGCTATGGTGGAATGATCTAGGTGTTGAAGGACAAAATGAGGTCAAGAAATATCTGAAAGGTCTCGTGGGTTTGTTGGAAATCCAGCCTCGGGGAGATATCATAAGAGCTTTGGTTACCTACTGGGACCCGGCGCACAATGTTTTCCATTTCTCTGATTTTGAACTCACCCCGACTTTGGAAGAAATGGCCGGGTACATCGGGAATGCTGAACTTCCGTTGAGGCAAAAATACTTGGTCGCCCCAAGAGTTGTCACGGTACATCGGTTCCTAGATTCATTGAAGATACCCAGAACGGTCCACAACCCGGATCTGGCAGCCAGATTTTGTACTCCATGCTTCATATATGATAGATACGGTCATGAGGGGGGATTCAATAATCCGATCAACAAACTGTGCAGCAAAGGAGTTCGTCAGAAGTGGGACGAGCACAGACGGGTAGCGTTCATGATAATGTTCCTAGGCCTTCTGGTATTCCCAAGGAAAGATGGAAACATTGATTTGAAGATATCCGGGGTCGTCAGCACTTTACTCACGCAAAGGGACAGTACTCTCGCACCTATGGTGGTGTCCGACATCTTTCGAGCTCTTACAGCTTGTAAAGCTGGGGGAGATTTCTTCGAAGGTTGTAACTTGCTCCTACAGATATGGATGTCCGAGCACCTCTGCCATCATTCCGAGATTTTGAGCCATGGTTCCCCTGAAAAGACCCGCATAGAAGAATCTTACACAAGAACCAAAGAGATCAGCTTGCCCAAAGGAGTCCTGGCATGGACCTCGTTCTTTCAAGCTCTTACTGCCAGCCAAATACAATGGACGTTGGGATGGTTGCCTGTTGATGAGATCCTTTATATGTCTGCAGCTAAAACTCATTTCTTACTAATGGGGCTTAATAGCATTCAACCTTACGCACCCTGCCGAGTTTTGAGACAGTTTGGAAGATGCCAGACAGTACCTCATGAGGAAGATCTTAGCACTCAAGCACTTGAGATAAGTCGTGACGGACAGTTCCCAGAAGCAAAAATTTGCCAAGTCTGGAGTGAGTGTCAATATTTGAAATCAGATACTTGCGTGCGGGATCGAGCCAAAGGTGAGACGGCACCAGGTTACCTCGCATGGTATAGAAGGGAATTTGAGCATGAAAGGCCAGCTAAGAGACCCCACATCCTGAATTTCGCTGAAACATCGCGAAAACAATGGGATTGGCTAGCAAAAGAAAGAAGCTATTGCGCCGAAATCAGCAGGTTGAAACAACAAGTGGAAAGCTTGAAATATGAGCACAATGTGCAGGCTGCTGCCAATCTGGGAGAGCGGAACAGGTTAATTCAGGAAAACAAAATGCTCAGATCCCAGATCCAACAGATAAGGATGAATGCGGATGAACAGCCAAGGCGTCGATCAGACGAGCAGCTGATAAAAAGGCTAATAGGTGAAATCAGGGAATGGCAAGATGGTTTGGAGAAATCCGAAAGCGTCATAGCAGAGCTCAGGGCACAGTGGGATACACGAGTAAATAAGCATCGCCGATGTTTGAACCAAGTGAAACATGACCACGAGAAGACTGTTGCCAAAATAAAGAGAGAGATGGCTACACTTAAGTTTAAAGCAGTTAAGCGGGCCAGGGATTTCCAATTGGAGAGTAGATATTGTTACGACCTGTTGGCCCAAATGAAGACAGAAGTACGGCAGCTGAAGAATCAACATATACAAGACTCACAGGTGTTCAAGACGTGCAGTGATCAGATAAGACACCTACTCATAGAGAAGAAACAAGCCAGAGATAAGATCAGGGCCATTGCCCATGCCATCATCAGACGGTGTCGGCGGTGCGAAAACATGACCTGCGTTACCGTTCTCCCAGCAGTGATGGGTTATGTCAAACAGACCATGCACGAGTTGGAGCAGCTCGAAAGGGATCTCGCACCTAGAACCGCGAAAAGGCCGAATGATGCCGCGCGGGTCCCTAAGTTGGAAAATTAACCTCTGGTCGAGTCTTGTTTTAATTGAGCTTTGATGCTTTCCCACATGTTGTTTTCTATTTTTCTTTCAATCAAATAGGGTCAGAGAACCGTGGAGTCTGTACTGTTGCTATTTTGTTTGAAGCAATGTGTAATAGCAAATTTTGATAATGAAATTAAGTGACTCCGGAAGAATTTCTACGTGTCTTTACTTTGAGGCAGAACTACGCCTGGTCTGATTCACGCGGGGACGTGATACGTAGGCAATCCCCATAAGATTCGACCGCTTTTAATAAATAAAGAAAAGAAAATGTAAATAAAATAAAACGCAGAGTTTCGCAAAATACTTTAAAAGAGACGAATGAACAAGCCGGGATGACGCATGTGGTTTGAAGCAAAGCATGTAGAAACGGTTAACTGCCTAGGTGCATTGCATCCTCTATGTGTTATGATCAAATCTGTTAAGCTCTAACACTAACAAAGTTTGTTGTTGTCTGATACCAGACAGTTAGTTGTTAAAGAATTCTGGCAACACATTCATACCAAACCAGATCCAAAGGACCGGTAGCAACAAGCATGACTACTTCTGAGAATAGTAATGAGGAAGAAAGGCCGATGAGCCAGTTGCTAAAAGAGGCAATGGAAAAGATTGAAAGGATGGGACTAGAGATGCATGCAATGCAGCTAGCCCTGGCCAAAACGCAAAAGAGCCCTGAGACACTGGGACACATGCCGGAGTACCCTCACTCTGGCCCTTCCACAAGCCGCCCAAATCCCCTCTATCATCAAGAAAGAAGCCCTCATGATTCCCAAGCTCCACCACCCCATCAACCTCTCCCAACACCCAATATTCCCATTTTTGTGGGACCTGCATCAGCCCCTTTGCAGCGAACGACCAGTGAGCCATTGTTTCAGGCTCACGATACACAATACTATCCCCCTGAGCCTACATTCCATGCACCCGAACCACAGGCTTACAATCCCCATCTGGAAGTACCGGCAGAGGTTGAGAAGCCGGTTAAGGCCCCTGAACAGGATGAAGTGTTAAGAAAGTTCAAAAGCCTGGAGCAATCCTTCAGGAACTTGCACGGGCTGGGCAATCAAGTCAGCGTGGCATACAAAGATCTGTGCCCTTTCCCAGATGTCCAACTCCCGGCTGGGTTCAAGATGCCCAAGTTTGATTTATATGAAGGGCACGGTGATCCCATGGCACATTTGCGGGGATTCTGTAGCAAAATGAGAGGGGCAGGAGGCAAGGATGAGCTTTTGATAGCTTATTTCGGCCAAAGTCTGAGTGGATCTGCACTGGAATGGTATACCAGGCAAGATTTCAGCAGGTGGTACACGTGGGATGATCTGGCGCAGGCTTTTACAGGTCATTTCCAGTACAACCTGGAGATAGTCCCTGACCGTCTCACGTTATTGAGAACTGGGAAGAAACCCGGGGAAAGTTTTCGCGAGTTCGGGTTCCGCTGGAGAGAACAAGCAGCTAGGGTCGATCCTCCCATGAGAGAGGGAGAGATGGTAGACTACTTTTTGCAGACATTGGATCCAACCTACTTTGGTCACTTGGTGACAACGGTTGGAAAATCTTTCAACGAGGTGGTCAAAATAGGGGTCATGATAGAAGAAGGTTTGAGGTCGGACAAGATCTTAAACTATTCGGCACTTAAGGCCACAACCCAGGCTATTCAAAGCGGCACGGGAGGTGCGCTAAGAAGAAAGAAAGAAGAGGTTGCCACGATCGAGGCAGGCAGTTGGTCCAGGGCTGGCAGGCCGCACTACAACCAACCCAGGCCTCACAGGTCAAACTACCCATACAACCCACCACAAAATTTCTATCCACCTCGAGAACCACATTGTTCCGTACACCAAGCCCAGGTATACACTCAGCCTCCGGTTCGCCCACAATGGCGCGCACCGGCTCCCCAGAACATATATGCACCACCACAAAACACTTACCCTCCACCAAGGGCATATAGAAATCCTTCAGGGGCAGGTTTCCGGGGAAATCCAGATGCCAGAAATGACAGGTTGCGGAAGCAAAGAACCTTCACCGAACTGGGAGAAACCTACACCGCTGTGTTCCACAAGCTGCGGCAATTGGGTTTGGTTAGTCCTGTCCATACTCGGGAACCAAATCCCCCACCTCAGAATTTGGATCGTTCAATCAGTTGTGAATACTGTTCAGGGATGCTCGGGCACGATACCGAGAAGTGCTGGAAGTTAAGGCATGCCATACAGGATCTTATTGACACCAATAAGATCGAGGTCCAGACACCGGAGGCTCCTAACATCAACCAAAACCCACTGCCAGCGCACCACGAAACTCACATGATTGAGTTGGTGTGTGAGGGAGGAGAATTAAGAAAACCCTCACAAACAGTGATGATGATCCAAGCTGCCCCAAAAGAAGTCTTAACCAGTGGAGGAACAAATGTACAGTCGCAGGGAGAAGGCGTCAAGCCGGTAGTAATATGGGGGAAGAGCCCGTCCGTCATAGCAAGCAAACCCGAGCCAAGCAAGTTGGTAATACCAGGGATCCTGCCCACACCGGCAGTCATGTTGAAAGGGGTATGTGGAGAACGGGTGACCATAAAGCCGGTGGTCCAACTGCCAATGCTTGACAGCAGGGCTGTGCCCTGGAAATATGAAAAAGCAGTGGTGACGTACCAAGGAAAACAGGTGGAAGAAGTCAGTTGTGAAGCGCAAGGGCTGACTCGATCAGGTCGATGTTTTGCTCCGGTGGAGTTAAGAAAAACCAACCCAGTGGCAACCAAGAAGCCAGTGTCAGAAGAAGAGGCTGAAGACTTCCTGAGGAAGATGAAAGTACAAGACTATTCTGTGGTTGAGCAGCTGAGAAAAACACCTGCCCAGATCTCACTATTGTCATTACTCCTCCATTCCGAGGAACATCGTCGGGCCCTGTTAAAGATATTGAACGAGGCCCATGTACCCAGTGAGATTTCTGTAAACCACCTGGAAACCATCGCCAGCAAGATTTTCGAGGTGAACAGGGTAACATTCTCAGATGATGACCTGCCGGTGGAAGGTACGGAGCATAACAAAGCTCTATACCTAGCTGTCAAATGTGAAGACTCGGTGGTAACTCGAGTATTGGTGGATAACGGCTCAAGCGCCAATATTTGTCCATTATCCACCCTGGACCAGTTAAAGATTGACCGTGGAAGAATCCGGGAGAATAGCATCTGTGTCCGGGGGTTTGACGGAAACGGAACCGCCACTGTGGGGGATGTTGTACTTGAATTAACCATTGGTCCGGTCCTATTTACCATGGAATTCCAGGTGTTGGACGCCACGGTATCTTACAACTTGCTGTTAGGACGACCTTGGATTCATGCAGCTAAAGCGGTGCCTTCCACCCTACATCAGACAGTGAAGTTCGAGTGGGAAAGACAAGAGGTCGTGTTGCACGGCGAGGATACAACATGCACCATGGGCGGAACCATTGTGCCTTTCATAGAGACCACTGATGACAAGGGTCCCTGGGTCTACCAGATTCTCGATACAGGGTCGGCCAACAAAATTTCTGAAGGAGAAATCATCCCGCACCCTAGGGTGGCTGCCGCAACAGTCATGATGGTATCAGAAATGCTGGGTAATGGGTTTGTGCCGGGAAAAGGCCTGGGAGTTGAACTTCAAGGGATAGTCCAACCTGTCTCCCTTCCTAAGAATCTGGAAACTTTCGGGTTGGGGTTCAAACCAACCGCAGCAGACAGGAAGCAAGCGCGAAAAATGAAGAAGAGGGTCTGGTCTCTGCCTAAACCAGTGCCACGCCTCTCAAGGTCTTTTGTTAAAGCTAGTGCCAAGGGGTCAGCGATCCCAAAGATTCGAGGACCTTTGATCGGCATAAGTGAAGACCTGAATCAGAGTTTTGAGAGACTATTCGCGGATGTCAGTATGGTGGAAGCTGGAGAGGGTTCCAGCAGAGCAGAGATACAATTCGTGGGGCCTGAGGCCAAGACCAACAATTGGACGGTTACTCCTCTTCCTGTCCGAGGGGAGTCTTGGTAGTAGGCTTTGATTAATGTTTTGTTTGTTTGTTTGTTTGATCGGATTATTCAAGGGTGTAATCCCAATTTTACTTTCGTTTTGTAAAAGTGTGAACCCTTTTTATCCTGCAAATTTAATAAAGTTCTTTTCTTTTGTCCCATTTTAATTTCTTGTTTTGTTCTTTTTCTTTCTGAACAGTTCTCTTTTTACTGGTCCTAATGACATGGCATGCACAGCGGATCTTCGACCTAGTCTAATAAATCAATCTGAATCTGACTCAATGATGCAAGAGGTCGTTTGTGATAATGAATCCGAATGTGACGAAGGGGAAGCCTTCGAAGAAATAAACCGAGAACTGTGCCAATTTGAAGAGAAACCCAAGCCTAACCTAAATGACACTGAGGCTGTGAACCTAGGAGACGCTGATAACATCCAAGAGACCAAAATTAGCATCCACATTGAGCCGAATGTCAAAGCAGAATTGATCGAAACTCTCAGGGAATTCAAAGATGTTTTTGCATGGTCATATGATGATATGCCTGGATTGAGCACCAATTTAGTGGTTCACAAACTACCCACTGACCCGGCATACCCTCCGGTCAAGCAAAAACTAAGGAAATTTAAAACAGAAATGAGTGTGAAAATCAAAGAAGAAGTGATCAAGCAGTTGCAATCGAAGGTCATTCGGGTCACTCGATATCCCGAGTGGCTGGCCAATGTGGTACCAGTCCCAAAGAAGGATGGAAAAATCAGGGTGTGCGTCGACTACCGCAACCTCAACAAAGCAAGTCCCAAGGACAATTTTCCGCTACCTAACATTCATATCCTGATCGACAATTGCGCTGGGCGCGAGATCGGATCCTTTGTGGATTGTTATGCGGGTTATCATCAGATCCTAATGGACGAAGAGGATGCTGAGAAGACAGCGTTTATTACGCCATGGGGAACCTACTGCTATCGGGTAATGCCGTTCGGATTAAAAAACGCCGGGGCAACGTACATGCGAGCAATGACTGCTGTGTTTCATGACATGATACACAAAGAAATAGAGGTGTACGTCGATGATGTGATCATCAAATCTTGGCGTCAGGAGGACCATGTAGCAGACCTAAGGAGATTTTTCCAAAGACTCCGGAGGTATGATATCAAGCTTAACCCGGCCAAATGCGCATTCGGGGTTCCATCAGGAAAGCTGCTAGGATTCATCGTCAGTCGACGGGGGATTGAATTAGACCCATCCAAAATTGAATCCATCCGAGATTTGCCACCGCCAAGGAACAAAACAGAGGTAATGAGTTTGCTGGGCAGACTCAATTACATCAGCAGGTTCATCGCTCAACTCACAGCAACTTGCGAGCCCATATTTCGGTTGCTGAGAAAGGATGCCGCAGTAGGTTGGACAGCAGAGTGTCAGGAGGCCTTCGACCAAATCAAAGGGTATCTGTCTAATCCACCCGTATTGGTCCCGCCTAAGCCCGGGAAACCCCTAATCCTTTACCTGACGGTCTTGGAAAATTCATTTGGTTGTGTACTGGGGCAACATGATGACACAGGAAGGAAGGAGCAGGCCATCTACTATCTTAGCAAGAAATTCACAGTACATGAGGTCAAGTACACTCAACTCGAGAAAACATGCTGCGCCCTAACTTGGGTAGCTCAGAAGTTGAAGCACTACCTGTCTTCATATACTACTTATCTCATATCCCGTTTGGACCCATTAAAGTATATCTTTCAGAAACCTATGCCCACGGGAAGGTTGGCAAAATGGCAAATTCTGCTCACAGAATTTGATATCGTCTACGTAACAAGGACGGCCATGAAAGCCCAGGCACTGGCAGACCATTTGGCAGAGAATCCCGTTGATGAAAAATACGAGCCCTTAAGAATGTATTTTCCTGACGAAGAGGTGATGCATACGAATGAGTTGGAATTACCTGAGGAACCGGGTTGGAAGCTTTTCTTCGATGGAGCTGCGAACGCAAAAGGGGTTGGAATAGGAGCAGTACTCATTTCTGAAACAGGACGGCATTATCCTGTTACGGCTCAACTACGCTTCTATTGCACCAACAATATGGCCGAATATGAGGCTTGCATTCTGGGTCTGCGCCTGGCCGCTGACATGGATGTCCGGGACGTCTTGGTCTTGGGAGACTCGGACCTCTTGGTACATCAAATCCAGGGTGAATGGGAAACACGAGATCTAAAGCTCATACCATACCGACAATGCTTGCATGATCTGAGCAAGCAATTTCGATCGGTAAAATTCAAACACATCCCGAGAGTTCACAATGAGGTTGCGGATGCCTTGGCCACCTTGGCATCAATGCTGCACCACCCTGACAAAATGTATGTTGATCCTCTACACATCCAGGTCCGTGATCAGCACGCCTACTGCAATGCCATAGAAGAAGAAGCAGATGGCGAACCCTGGTTTCATGATATCAAGGAATACCTCAGGATGGGGATATATCCAGAACATACCTCTGGAGACCAAAAAAGAGCCCTCCGGCGTTTGTCGAATGGTTTCTTCCTCAGTGGGGGAATATTGTACAAAAGAACCCCGGATCTGGGATTGTTGAGATGCATAGATGCCAGGCAGGCAACAACGGTTATGGCAGAAGTACATGCTGGAGTTTGTGGGCCACACATGAGTGGATATGTATTGGCAAGAAAAATCCTTCGAACAGGGTGTTATTGGCTCACCATGGAACACGACTGTATCACTTTCGTGAGGAAATGCCATCAGTGCCAGATACATGGAGACTTGATTCATTCTCCGCCAACAGAGTTACATACGATGTCAGCACCCTGGCCGTTTGTAGCATGGGGCATGGATGTCATTGGGCCCATCGAGCCAGCAGCGTCCAACGGTCATAGGTTCATTCTAGTGACCATTGATTACTTCACCAAATGGGTTGAGGCTAAAACCTTCAAATCAGTAACCAAGAAGGCAGTGGTGGACTTTGTTCACTCCCATATCATCTGCAGATTTGGGATCCCAAAAGTGATCATCACGGATAACGGTGCGAATCTTAATAGCAGCTTGATGAGAGAGGTATGCCAACAATTTAAGATTACACACCGCAATTCCACCCCATATCGTCCCAAGGCGAATGGAGCAGTCGAAGCAGCCAATAAGAATATCAAGAAGATACTGCGAAAAATGGTGGAAGGGTCCAGACAATGGCACGAGAGATTACCCTTTGCTTTGTTGGGTTACCGCACTACGGTCCGAACTTCCATAGGCACAACTCCTTATTTGTTGGTGTACGGAACTGAGGCCGTAATACCAGCGAAAGTCGAAATTCCGTCCCTCCGAATTGTCGCTGAAGCCGGGATTGATGTGATGAATGGGTCAAAGCTCGATTGGAACAATTGAGCCTGATAGATGAGAAAAGATTGGCAGCAGTGTGCCATGGTCAGCTGTACCAGAAGAGAATGGCGAGAACATATAATAAGAAGGTGCGCCCCAGGAAGTTTGAGGTAGGGCAGCAGGTATTGAAGAAGATCCTCCCACATCAGGTCGAGGCAAAAGGCAAATTCGCCCCAAATTGGCAAGGGCCTTATATCGTGACCAGAGTATTGTCCAACGGTGCTTTGTGTTTGACAGATGTCGAGGGTAGATGTGTCGACATGGCTATCAATTCAGATGCAGTCAAGAGATATTATGCGTAATTTCTTTAATTACGGCAATTTTTGGTTTATTTGTTTGTATTTGGCATTTGTTGAATAATGAGATGACGGAGGCAATTCTTTCTTCTATCCAAACACTTTTAACCCTTGCTTCCCCCTTTGAGCCTAAGTAATTCTTTCATACCCCTCTTTTGGAATCACTAATGGAAAAGACATGAAAAAAAGAGAAAAAGAAAAGAGAAAGAAAATGAAAAGAAGGAAAATGAAAAGAAAGAAAAGAAAAATCAAGGAATATAAAACCGTGGGAACTACGTTTGACCTGATTCCTCAAAGAGGATACGTAGGCGCCTCACGGCTCGGTCATAGTATGCATCATAGCAAATATAGGATGCATAATGTACATAGTGTGCATAATAGGCACAATGTGCGTAACGCACATAGCTCAACATAAGCATAAAAAATAAATTCCCCAAGCAAGAAAACTGGGGCAGAGGTTATGTTTTAAGTTCCAACAAAGGTTTGATTCCAAAAGTTGTAGCACATCACCCTTCAAATTGTTTTCATTTTTGTAGCCTTTCTTCAATCCCACACCAAAACCAACATCAACATCCAAAAGACCTCCCGATCAATGTTCGAGAGATGCCAAATCCGGCAAATAAGGCCGAGAATAATACACTGATCCCCAGCAAAGAAGAGGATCGTAAGACTGGGAATGGGTTGATAGTCAAAAGAATCCCCGGAAGAGAGGGTCGTATCTACAACACCCCGGATCCTCGAAAGAAATAAAATGAGAGAGTCTTATCGGTGAAAACCTTCACAGGCACCGAGAGGCGATGTAAGATGAGGGATATGAAATGAGAGAGTCTTATTGGTGAAAACCTTCACAGGCACCATAAGGCGCCGGGAGATGAGAGAAAAGAGAGAGTCTCATTAGTGAAAACCCCTCGAAGGGCACTATGAGGCGACAAGATAGAGCAGCAAAAGCTACCACATTCGCAACAAGATGAACATCCATTTATCATCCCCAGCAAGTCAGACCATCGGGCAAATCGATTGATACAAATAGACTGGGTCGGGAATCTATGGTGCACGTCATGATCACGGGGACCAGTCATATCCTCCAGATAAGTTCTTTTGATTGTCTCCTCCCACAAAAAATATTGGTTCAGAAAGATTTTCTCCTTTCCGTATCTTTTATTTCTTTCCTTAAAATGTGTCTTGAAAGGATTTTTCAAAGCTTACTACCAGAAACCAAAGGGGAATTCATCCAATGCAGGATAATACAAACAGTCTTAAAGGCCGGTCCCAGGCAATGCAGGGATTGTGCCCGGAAATTTTGGAAGAAGTAAGCTCCAAAAGGGAGTGGTTTCGGGAGTTAGAAGCAGACTCCCACATCATGTGTTTAAAGAGAAAGCAGAAAAGGGGATAAATTGAAAACCAATCCCCAGCAGGCTAGAGACCCCCAACAGGCAACTTTGCCTGCCAACCAATTATGGGGACAAAGAGCAAGAAAAGGGGAAGAGAGAAAAATTGCTCGCCAGAAAGGCACCCTCTACCACCACGATTAAAACTGACTAAATCCTTTTGTCTTTTGCAGGAGAGCAAAGAATTGATGACGGCAACAAGATGCAATGCCATGGAAGTTACCAAAAACCGGGGCAGAAAATTTTCTGCCGATTGTCGAAAATTTTCTCGGAAGAACGGGGAAACAATTTCAATACTTTTAAGTTCTAGGTCGCCCACCAGTATAATGCGGGAATACTTTTAAGTTCTAGGTCGCCCACCAGTATAATGCGGGAATACTTTTAAGTTCTAGGTCGCCCACCAGTATAATGCGGGAATACTTTTAAGTTCTAGGTCGCCCACCAGTATAATGCGGGAATACTTTTAAGTTCTAGGTCGCCCACCAGTATAATGCGGGAATACTTTTAAGTTCTAGGTCGCCCACCAGTATAATGCGGGAATACTTTTAAGTTCTAGGTCGCCCACCAGTATAATGCGGGAATACTTTTAAGTTCTAGGTCGCCCACCAGTATAATGCGGGAATACTTTTAAGTTCTAGGTCGCCCACCAGTATAATGCGGGAATACTTTTAAGTTCTAGGTCGCCCACCAGTATAATGCGGGAATACTTTTAAGTTCTAGGTCGCCCACCAGTATAATGCGGGAATACTTTTAAGTTCTAGGTCGCCCACCAGTATAATGCGGGAATACTTTTAAGTTCTAGGTCGCCCACCAGTATAATGCGGGAATACTTTTAAGTTCTAGGTCGCCCACCAGTATAATGCGGGAATACTTTTAAGTTCTAGGTCGCCCACCAGTATAATGCGGGAATACTTTTAAGTTCTAGGTCGCCCACCAGTATAATGCGGGAATACTTTTAAGTTCTAGGTCGCCCACCAGTATAATGCGGGAATACTTTTAAGTTCTAGGTCGTCCACCAGTATAATGCGGGAATACTTTTAAGTTCTAGGTCGCCCACCAGTATAATGCGGGAATACTTTTAAGTTCTAGGTCGCCCACCAGTATAATGCGGGAATACTTTTAAGTTCTAGGTCGCCCACCAGTATAATGCGGGAATACATTTTAAGTTCTAGGTCGCCCACCAGTATAATGCGGGAATACTTTTAAGTTCTAGGTCGCCCACCAGTATAATGCGGGAATACTTTTAAGTTCTAGGTCGCCCACCAGTATAATGCGGGAATACTTTTAAGTTCTAGGTCGCCCACCAGTATAATGCGGGAATACTTTTAAGTTCTAGGTCGCCCACCAGTATAATGCGGGAATACATTTAAGTTCTAGGTCGCCCACCAGTATAATGCGGGAATACATTCAAGTTCTAGGTCGCCCACCAGTATAATGCGGGAATACATTTAAGTTCTAGGTCGCCCACCAGTATAATGCGGGAATACATTCAAGTTCTAGGTCGCCCACCAGTATAATGCGGGAATACATTCAGCTCTAAATTGTGGAATCAGTCACCCCACCTGAAGACGGAAGGGTACAACAGAGATCCCCAAACGGGAAACAATGAAATCCCAGCACCAAGAAGCAGACAACTGCAGAGGCAAGCGCACAATTCAAAAGGAAAAAGGAACGCGTCTCAAAAGAAGCAGTTTGGGAACGTTGTAGCATGCCCAGTATAACGATGCTGATGAAGAAACATACCACTGAAGAAACCATTGGAAGATTTAAAGAAGAAAGCCGTATCCCCAGCGGATCAAGCAAAGTGATGAAAACTGGCATTCAAACGTCAGCAAAGGACCAACATCATCTCCCAAAGTCACAAGATAAAGGCATCAGAGGAAAGCGTTAGCCGACAAGAAAGCAAGGCAACAAGAACAAGTTGAAGATGGATGAGATTTCAGGATCCTCAGTTTAGCTTAGCTTCTTGTTTTCCTTTTAGAGCAATGTAATAGGGAGATCGGTTGAGCCGTAGCATCCTACAGCAGCATACAACAACGCACAACAACAGCAAACACTACAGTCACACGGTAGTCCCAGCTACCAAAATTTCCCGAACTACATTGACCTGATTCCTGTTCAGCCCAGGATATGTAGGAAACCTCTGAAGCAAAGGTTCGGTCAAATCTTTTTCAAAAATGCTTCACACGGAGTATTCGGACGGGCAAAAATCGCTCGCTTTATCTTTGCGCGAAAACCCTTCGTGTCTTCGGGCAAAGAGGGACAGCTGTAAGCACGCGATTTTTGCTTTACGAGCAATCGCTCCAAAAGAAAATAAAAATAGTGACAAATGATTTCGCGATACAATTTTTCGAGTTTTCCGTGACATGTGTTGTTAGTCATTTATGGGTCTGTCCGTTTTGCATCTAGGCATTATCAAACAAAAATACAAAAATGCCTGTCGTTAAAAGAAAATTCAAAAAATGTGTATGTGTGCATCGTTCGTTCTCAGCTGTGAGCTAACCATTTTTATTTTATTTTTATTTTTTTCATTTATGTGTGTTTATCGTTGTGGGTATCACTCAATAAGTGTGTAGGTTTATTTTAATTTTTACATTGTTTTAGGAATTTTTGTTCAATTTGAAAAAAAAAAAAAGAAAGAGAAGGGAAAAGGAAAATCTGATTTGGGCCCCGAAACAAGGCCCAAAACCAAAGTACTGATCCAGTCCAAGACGAGCCTGCCCAAACACGGACTCAAACGACGCCGTATCGGCGTCCCTACCAAAGCCGTTGATCTGATTCAAACGAACGGTCCAGATCAGGCTGTTCAACTCGCCTCAACGACGTCGTTTCAGGCAAGATGATCTAAGCCGTCCAACCCCATTGATCCAACGGATCCAGGCCCTCCTCTAAACCCGTCAACATGACCCGATCCATGCCTTTTACCCGGTCTCACCCACCATCACGCCCAAACGACACCGTCTTTCCTAAGTGGATGGATCCTGGCCATAGACCTCACTTGATCCAACGGCCAGGATCTAAACCCTCAATACATATATAAGCTCTCCATTACACCCCACGCCCCCCAAACCAAACCCCACCTTCCCCACTGTACACCCTCGTCCCAAACACAACCCCTTCTCATCCTCGAACCCTAGCAGCCGCCCCAGTATCCCTCGCCATTAAAGCCGGCGACATGAACGCCGATGACCGCCTCCTGAACACCCTAGGACCACCTCACTGTCCTGAACACGAATCCACTAACCACGAGCCTCGAATCACTTTCGTTCGTCTCGAATCTTCATTTGAAGATTTGAGTCGAACCCGGATCTATGCCAAACCACCCCATCTTCATACCAGACACTCCCCTGACCTTCCTCGTGACCAAACCAAGCTTGGTTTGGTCCGAATCTACCCACAACTCCCTAAAAATCAGATCTGGAAATCCAGACTTTAGAACACATGCACCTGGGGAATCCGGCCGGTTTGGACATGGGTTTGAGGTCTAATAGACCTTAATCAAGGTGTTCTCATGTGAGAACACCCTGATTAAAGTTTGTTCGGCCTCAAAAGTTCGAAGATGAATCAGATTTGGGTCTGTTTGATTTAAACATTTTCGGTACGTTTTCCTTTCTTTTGTGTTAGTTTTAATTAAGTGGTCAGCATGTTTCGTTGGGTTTGTTTGTTATTTTTGTTATTTTTCATTCGGATTTCTTTCATCTCTGTAAAGACCTTTTATTTGGTCAATTGTTTTCTGTGTATGATTTGAATGTATTCTGTGATGTACATGTTCGATTAGATTAGTCGTCAAACGAATTAATTCATATAGCCCCAGTAATTGAACAAAAATTGTCTGATGCCCTTTAGGTCCCTGTATGTGTTGTTTATTTGAACGACTGATTATTACCCGTTATAATTAGTGTAGTCGACTTGATAAATGTCGTCGATTAGTCTCCTACGACTGAATGTTCAAATATTCTGAATGGGCCTGTATTGTGATTTGAATTGGGCATTGCCTGAATATTAGCTTGTAACTACCTTGTAAACAATTAAAAAGCCAGGTTGGGGCAGTTCTGAAATCGAATGGTCAAAGCCCAAAGTGCCCTGATACTGCAATGGGCAGGGCAGTGATAATCAAGGGCTAGCAAGGGTAGTCTGGGGTTTGAAAAGAACAAAAATGATTAGTTTAAATGAGCTGACAAGTAGGGTACTAATTTGGGATTAAATTAATGCCAATGGGGAACAAGACATAAGAGCATGGGAATTTAAAATGAATACTAAAATGAACCCATAACTCTTGATTAAAGAAAGCCAGGCGTGGGGAACAAAAAGGGCTGGCATCAAAAGATGCTTAGGATGGGCTTAATAGGGGATGGGCAGACTGCAAGTTGCAGGAAGCAGGCAGCTTGGCTGCACTAGGTCGATTAGCTTATAAATAAGCTGTTTTAGAACATAAGGAGGGGCTGGAAATTTTAGTTTTGAGAGGGATTTTGTGAGTTAATGAAAAGTGAAGAAAAACAGAAAGAAATTTCCAGAAAATACTGTAACTGAACATTGTCCAAAACTGCATAAGAAATCAAGCTGGTCATCCTAACTAGGTTGATTACTGTTCCATTAAGAGAAGCCTGTGTATCTTCAGCTGTGATTGCTACTACATTGAGTTTTGTGTGCTGTACATGGAGTTGTAGTTTTCCTGATTGTTTGAAACTGTGCTGGTTGTGTACTGAGCTTTGGTGGTTATTGAATTTCTGTTGGCTATAGCACAAAATATTCTGGTTCTTTTCTCGATTGGTCTTGTTTCCTATCTTGCTTCCTGGGAATATTTGTCTGCTGTTCGACCAACGTGTGAGCTTCATCTTCGTGGCTATTTGGTTGTTGCTGTGTATCTGTTGTTGCTGTGTTTACTGCATACTGCCTAGCTGATCATTCCTTCCTTCTTTGTCCTCCATACCAGGTACACAATTAATACCACAAATGTAACTGAAAGTTTGAGCATGAATGCAAAAGAGAAGACCTGCAGATTGTTTTTTTATATATACATGAACTGTTACTCTAAATGTCATGAAATAGTTACATTTTTGTTTGGACAATAGAAGCAGCCTACATACTAAGTATATCAATGTAGGTTAACGAATGCTAGCCTTATATGTATGCTGCTAGGTGAAAAAACATGCCCAGTGTAATAAGTTGTATTTCAGACTTAGTCTGATGGTGTAGTATATTCTCTAATGTAGGCCAAATAGGAAAGCTATCCGTTTTAGTTAAAGTTCTTTCTCCCTTTTGCCATATTGTCACATAAATTGATAAACTCATTTCACAGAACAAAGAATCAGTTCAGGGCCTCAACCTCATGAAGGTCGAGCCCAAATCAAAGCAAACCAAGTAGGCCCGCGTCGAACAGGCAGAGGCCCAGGTCTGGCCTATCACGCATGGGCTGGATTTGGGCCTATAATTGTTTGTTCGGCTGACTGTACATACAGCCTCATTTCTGAATTTTTTTTAGCTTTTCTGAATGTCATTACAAACAACTTGCAAGCATTTAATTAATTAGGACTATCTACTGTTTTCAATTGATAAAGACAAACACGACGAGAAACGTAGTTGTTATAGGATATCCTTTTTTTTTAAAAAAAAAATAAGAACGAGATGAGCCTCGATGAAAATAAACAAAACGCGCAGACGCGGGGCCCTTGTTTAAATGTGTATTATCAAAGCATCTAGGTTCCAGGACGGGTTGTTTAGCAAATCTCACAACTCTCCTAAAAATAACAATACGTTAGACTCTTTAGGACGCGCCTTAATAAATCTTACCTTCTTAAACTCGGGTGCGCATTTATGTGACCCAAATCCAATTCTCAACGGAGTCGAAATGTGTTTCCAATCACGGGTACATTGATTGTGGCGTGGTTCGAGGTGCGTGTCCATGACGTTGCAAATTCATTTTAAAAAAAAACTATAATAAAATAATAAGAATGAGATGAGCCTCGCCAAATAAAATACAAATTGCGGGGCCCTCAGTAAATATTTGCTTTAAAAAATTATTTGGACTTCGGGATGGACCGTTTAGTAAAATTCCACGGTCTTACCCAAAATAAATACGCTAGTCGCTTTAGGCGCGCCTTTAATAATTTAATTTCCTTAAACTCGGGTGCACATTTGATGTGACCCAAATCCAAATCTCAACGGAGTCAAAGTGTGTCGACGACCACGGGTACATTGATTGTAACGCGGTTCGAGATACATTTTCACAACGTTGCAATTCTTGATAAAAACAGTAAATGATAAAAGCGGTTAAAAGTTAAATTTTGCACATAAGTTCACACTTGTATAAAATCAGATAATCAAGCCGAATATAACAGTTGAGCGACCGTGCTAGAACCACGGAACTCGGGAATGCCTAACACCTTCTCCCGGGTTAACAGAATTCCTTATCCGGATTTCTGGTACGCAGACTGTAATATAGAGTCATTATTTTCCTCGATTCGGGATTAAAATTGGTGACTTGGGACACCCTAAACCTCCCAAGTGGCGACTCTGAAATAAACAAATAAATCCCCTTTCGATTGTCCTTTAATTGGAAAAAACTCCCTTGTCCCCTCGCGGGTACGGAAAAAGGAGGTGTGACACATGGCATTCACTTGTTTTGTCCCTTGAACTTGTTGCAACTGAGCTTTGGCCAACTGGTTCATGGTTGTAGTTAACTCGACTATTACTTGGCTGTGGTAATGGAGCTCTTTGTGTAGGTGAATGACATTGGGATCACCTTGTGGCACATTAGCTCGACTTTGCCACGCCGAGGAAGTATTTGCCATCTTATCAAGTATATCACACACCTTAGCATAAAGAGTGTTCCTTAAGTTCCCCCCAGTGAGTTGTTTAACTACACACTGGTTGGTAATGTTGATGCCACGGTAGAATGTTTGCTAGATCATTGCTTCGGTCATGTCATTGTTCGAACATTCTTTCAACCATCGCCCGATACCTTTTCCAAATTTTATGAAGTGGTTCATTTGACTCTTGTTTGAAGGCAAGGATCTCATCTCTCAACATCCCCATATGTCCCGGCGAGAAGAACTTTGCTATGAATTTCTCGGCCAACTCATCCCAAGTAGTGATGGAATGGTTGGGCAACCTTTCAAGACAATCCAAATCCTTCCCCCTAGAGAAAATGGGAATAGCCTCAACCTTAGTACGTTCTTAGAAATGTTGGTCTGCTTGCTCCTCCAACATGTATCAACAAAACCCTTGAGATGCTTATAGGCATTTTGGTGTGGATCTCCGGTGAAGAAACTCTTCTGTTCCAAGAGTGTAAGCATAACATTAGTTATTTGGAAGTTGTCCGCCCTAATTCGAGGCGGGACTATTGCACTTGCGTATCCTTTATTGGGCAACACCCAGTGTGCTGCCCTTGCTGGAGGTGGGGGAGGGTTTAGAATATTATCATGAGGCAGTTGACCTCTCCTTTGTGCATGAGGTTCGGGTTGAATCTCATCTACATTGTCATCATCTACCTCCTCCCCCAACGGCAAATTTCTGGGAGCATCATTGTTAAGAGCCATTTTCACCTAAAAGTAATTCACAAACAAATTAGAAAATCAGAAGGAAAGAAAAACAAAACACATAAATACTCGGAGATATAGTTAAAACCGTTTAACTGCCCGGCAACGGTGACAAAAACTGATCGGGTCCAAGCCTGCACTACTATTGAGTAGCGAGGATGGTCGATGCAGTTTTACCCAACAAAGGCCGGGATCGAATCCACAGGGAGTTAATTAGTTTGGAGTTATGTTTATATCCGAGTAGAGATGCGGGTTTTGCCCTTAATTGCACTTCCACAAATAACCGGTTGGTTTTGTCTTCTACTTCTCCTTCTATACTATAGCATGCAATAGTTAAACTAAGTACAATACTTTTGTTGGTTGTTTTTAATGATTAGAAAGGACTAGGGTAGTGACTTCTCCCTAGGTGGATATCTAACGGGTATCGAGAATTCAGGGCAAGCTTGTTATGATTGGGTCGTGAGATAACCATCACACATAAGTTCTCACTCTATACCTCTCAGTAGTTTAAGTGACTTTGCCCAATTTGGCTTTCTCAAGTCCAAATGGGTGTTCATACATAACAAATGACATTGGCTCAAGTCGGGTATTACTATCTCTAGGTTTAACCCTTTAATTAGGGCTATCAATTTCTTTAATTCACCTAAATTCTTTATTAGCCTAATTTTTCTAGACTTAGTCCCTCTTTTTCAAGAATATTCTAAGTCATAAAGGCATGAATTAGTATTTGCAACCATCAATTCTACAATTAAAGCATGAATTAAGCTAAATATCACTAACTCATAAACAATTAAGCCCTAAAATTCAAGACTCATTAAATATCCACACTAGGGTTGGGTCACAACCCTAACTAATGAGTTTAGCTACTCATAATAACAATAGAAATCAAAGATGAAAATGAAATATAAGCCATAAGATTCAAATACAAGATGAAAATCTAAATATTGAAGGTAAATCTACTCTAAAATTACTTAAAAAGGTAAAAACCAGCCGTACACGTGTTCAGCAAAACACAACTTCACCTAAAAATGTGAAAACAACTATTTATACACAGCTAAAAATTCCTAACAAAAATGCCCCTGCGTAGAATTCGGGGAGGCGTAAAAGTGAGTGCGTCCGCGCTTGGACTTTCGCGACCGCGCAATAGCGAGCGCGGTCCGCGTTTCTTCAATT
Organism: Nicotiana sylvestris; assembly: GCF_000393655.2. Taxonomy (NCBI): domain Eukaryota; kingdom Viridiplantae; phylum Streptophyta; class Magnoliopsida; order Solanales; family Solanaceae; genus Nicotiana; species Nicotiana sylvestris. The sequence continues at coordinate 158,786,519 of NC_091061.1, read as the reverse complement.
CTGGGATTGGGTTGGACTTGGTTTTGCGGATAGAGTATTTTCATCCATGTCCGCATGTGCTTTCATGGTGTCCGCATAATTTGGACGCGAACCTCATTCTTCTATTAAGCATGACTTGCAGGGTCTCTGAACTTTAATCACTGCTCTCAGCGAAAATGCCACCGCGGCCACGTCAGACATTCCGCGGCCGCGCGTTTCCATCGCAGTCAGTGGTAGGATTTGTGCTCAAATTTGCCTCTCTGAACTTTATTTTTGCGGGCCGTGTATTTGTGGATGCCTCGGCGGTGGTCCTCACGCGGCCGCATTTTTCCATTGCGGTCAGCGGTTTAGTCCCAGCCTTGGATTTGTACAAGATTGACTCTTTCATGAGTTGATTATGGCTTCTATGCCTCATTTTGACCAAACTCTACAAACAAGCACATTAAGTCAGTTTTCGAAAATCCTTTACGCATTTTCGACCCAAAACCTAAGCAAAAGAGAGCAAATAATAGGCTAAAATCACTAGTTATCAATGCACAATACTGGAATGTGAAAGCTCAAAGATGTAAACTGATTGTCCCATCAGGGGGAGTTAATACACGTTGTACTCTTTTTCCCTTGCAAGGTTTTGTCCCACTGGATTTCCTTGCAATATTTTTAACGAGGCAGCCAAAAGGCGTATTTCTAAACATGTGTACTCTTTTTCCTTCTCTAGAATTTTTTTCCACTGAATTTTATTTTAGTTAAGATTTCAATGAGGCACATTATCTTGTGAATAGCCATTCAAAGGGGATTGTTATAAATAGTATTTTATTTATGGTGAATGTTTATATTTTAGACAGATTTTAGGGTTTGTTACTTTGTGGCTAAGTCACTTTTCCCTATAAATAGAGGGGTTATATTCCATTGTAATTCATCCTAAATCAATAAGAATTCCCTCTCTCTACTTTTCTCTATAATACTCTTCTTCTTCTTTTATTGTTTTATAACCAAAGAAGAGTATTGCAGAGAAAAGTAGAGACAGAGACTTCTTATTGATTTTGGGATGATTTACAATGGAATAAAACATCTCTATTTATAGGGAAAATGTGACTTAGCCACCAATTAATAAATCCTAAAATCTCTTTAAAATATAGACATTCACCTTGAATATAATTATATTTATAACACTCCCCCTTGAATGTCTATTCAATAGATAATGTGTGTAATGACCCGGCCGGTTGTTTCGAGATTTATAGCCCCGTTTCCCTATTTCCTGCTTCTTTTGTGTTTATCAGCTATATTATGATATACCGGGTTAATTGGTTCGGGTCCAGAGTGGTTTTTGGAGTAAATTGAGACACATAGTCTCTTAATTGAAAGCTTAAGTTGGAAAAGTTGACCGGATATCGACTTATGTGTAAACGACCTTGAATTTGAATTTTGATGGTTCCGTTAGCTCCGTAGGGTGAGTTTTGACTTAGGAGCACGTCCGGAATGAGATTTAGAGGTCCGTAGTAGAATTAGGCTTGAATTGCCAAAAGTTGGAATATTAGCACTTTTGGCTGGCAGTGGAAATTTTGATATCGGGGTTAGATTTGATTTACGGAAGTTGGAGTAGGTTCGTAGTGTCATTTATGACTTGGGTGAAAAATTTGAGGTCAATGGGACGTGGTTTGGTAGGTTTCGGTGTCGTTTGTGGAATTAGAAGTCTAAAAATTCTTTAGGTTTGAATCGAGGTATAATTTGGTGTTTTGATGTTATTTTGAGTGATTCAAAGGTTTGGCTAAGTTTGCATGGGGTTATATGACTTGTTGGCATGTTTGGTTGAGGTCCGGGGGGCCTGAGGTGGAATTCGAGAGGTTTTAGACTTGGTTTTGGAATTGAATGAGCGGCTGCAGTGCTGTTGTTGCTGGTGTAATCGTACCTACAGAGTAGGAACCGCAAGTGAGAGTCCGCAGAAGCAAAAAAGTAGCCGCAGATGCAGCCAAGAAGGAGTTGGGCAGAAGTCGCAGGTGCGAAGATTTTCCCGCACCTGCGAGGGTCGCAAATGCGGGTAGCTGAGCGCAGGTGCATTGGAAGGCCACATGTGTGATGGATTCCCGCACCTGCGATAGACACAGATGCGTTCATGAAGCCACATGAGCGAAGTCAGGGATTTTAAGTGAAATCCGCACCTGTGATGGAATTTCCATAGGTGCAGCGTCGCAGAAGAGACAAAAGGTCCGCAGGTGCGGTATGTCTAGGCAGAAAAACATCAGCTCGAGGGTTGGACTTCATTTTCGATTTTTGAACTTGAGAAGCTCGGGAGAGAGGCGATGTTTTAAGGGATTTTCAAGGAAAACGTTGGGGTAAGTGATTCTAACCCGGGTTGGTCTAAATTTCGTGAGTCTATGGCTTTCTTCCTCATCTAATTAGGGATTTGAGTTGGAAATTTGGGAGATTAGGGCTTGAGTATTGGAGAGTGAATTTTGGGGATTTAGAGGGGAAAATGATGTCGCATTTTGATGAATTTAGTATGGTTAAACTCGTGAGTGAATGGGCTTTGGCGTTTGTGACTTTTGTCGGATTTCAAGACGTGGGCCCGAGGGCCGGGTGATTCGATTTCGGATTTTGGCTGTAATTTGGTAAATTTCTGGTGGAATTGATCCCTTTAGCATATATTGATTGTAATGTGTTACTTGTTGCTAGATTCGGGATGTTTGGAGGCCAATTTGAGAGGCAAGGGCATTGCGGAGTAGGATTTTGCTCGGTTCGAGGAAAATAATGCTTTCAAACTTGGTTATGAGGGTTCGAAACCCCAAATTATGTGTTATGTGATTGGTATTGAGGTAACACACATGACAAGTGATGGGCGTGCGGGTGTGCACCGTGAGAATTGTGACCTAGGTGATCCATGGCACCGTTTAGTGACTCTATCCTGTTGATATCTATGTTTTCATCATGTGATAAAGTATTGAGCTGTAAATCATACTAGATATCCTATTTAGTCTTTATGGTGGTATTGTTGGGGCCCTTAGTGGTCGTTTTATGCTGTCATCTCACTATTTTCATTGATATTCCATACTCAGTCATGTTCATGCATTTTTATATCATATCTTAGTCTCAGTTATTTATTGATTCATCATATCATTGTTCCGGGTTAGTTTCATGACATTGTGAGCCCGTAGTTGAGACTGGAGAGATTGAGGACTGAGTGAGGCGGAGAGCCTAATTATGAGTGACAGTTATGGGATCGGGCTGCATGCCGTCGCAGTTATATTGATTTATGATAGAGCTTGGGCTGTAGGACCCCCTCCGGTGTCTGTAACACACCCCCCAGTGAGCGCGGAAAATATTATTGAGGAATGGATCTTCCCTGGACATGGATCTTGCCTGAAGTACTTGATACCTGGAGATGGATCTTCTCTGCAGGGTTGGATTGCCCTTTTCCTCGGTACTGGATGACATTTAGTCACTGTTGTATATGGTCCGGGATGGATCTTTCCTGGGCCTAGATGGTCATATACAGTACCAAGTGGTTGAGCACTTGAGAGTGGGAGCACATGGTGCATTTCATACAGTATGTGCATTGGCATGTAGAGATAGTTGAGTTATATACCTTACACTGTTCAGATCTGTATTTACCTTGTTGCTTTGACCTGTCTATTTAACTTGAAAGCATGCCTACATTTTTGCACATTTATTTCTATTATATTTGCTGCGGTTAAGTTCGTCACTACCTTTCAGTCCAAAGTTTGGACTTGTTACTTACCGAGTTGGTATACTTACGTTACTCTATGCACCTCGTGTGCAGATCTATGAGACTTTATTCACAGCGGCAGTTGCTGATTGAGGCCCCAGAGTTTGGAGACTATCAAGGTAGCTACACAGCGTTCGCACGCCTTGACTCTCCCTCTTTATCATTTGATGTATTTTCAGTTATTTTCTTTAGACACTGTAGTGGATTATATTCCGAATAGATGCTCATGCAATTAGTGACACCCCTGTTTTGGGCTGGATTATATCGCAATTTGGGATTTATTATGTTTTCAAAAGGGGTTACATTAATGTTCATTGTTTCCATCATTGCTTTACATCTATTTTTATTGTGTTGGGTTGCCAAGTGGAGGATGGCTAGTTCCACGATAGGCACCATCACGATGGTTGATTTTGGGTCGTGATAAGTTGGTATCAGAGACTAGGTTATATGGGTCTCACGAGTCATGAGCGAGTTTAGTAGAGTCTCGCGGATCGGTACGGAGACGTCTAATCTTATCTTCGAGAGGTTGCAGAACTCTTAGGAAACTTTACATTCTTGAATTCTTATCGTGCGAATCTATTGATACTGGTAGCTAAACTTCTGTTATTCTATTCTCTCATAGATGGTGAGGACACGTGCTACTGGGCAGGACAGATAACCACCAATGCCACCATTCGGGGCCACGAGAGGTTGGGGTCGCGGTAGAGGCCGTGGTAGGGGCAGAGGTATAGCTCACCCACAACAGTTAGGGCATCACTTGCAGGTCCACCAGTTGCCCTAGTTCAGGATCAGATCACAATTGTAGATGTACCAGCGGGACCAGCTCAGGCACCAGATGTGCCCATCGTGATCCCAGGCCTTCAGGAGGCCTTAGCTCAGATTCTGACAGTGTACACCAGTCTTGCTCAGGCAGTCTCTATTTCTACTATAGTAACCACTTCCCAGGGAGGAGGTACTCAGACTCCCACCGCCCGCACACCAGAGCAGGTGGCGCAGGGACTCCAGACACCGGGGGCACCACCAACCTAGCCGGTTGGAGCTGCTCAGGATTATGTGGTCCCCGCCATGCCTGATGATGAGCAGTGTAGATTGGAGAGGTTTGGAAGACTCCAGCCCCCATCTTTCAGCGATGCAGAGGGAGAGGACGCATAGGGTTTCTTGGATAAGTGGGAGAGGATTCTCCGTACAGGAGGTATTCTAGAGACCAATAGGGTCTCGTTCACTACTTTTCAGTTTAGTTCTCAGCAGGGCCACTCATATCTCAGTGCCCTTCCATCTTAGAGTTTGTCTCAGGCACTATCAGCTCAGGGTTCATCTATGTCGGGGCCTTCTAGCGGGTATCTTGGGGGTTGGGGCACCCTTCAGTCCCCATCACCATTCGTTAGTAGAGGTTGATTTGAGTGTGGAGATTTGGGTCATATCAAGAGGTACTGTCCCTGCCTCATGGGAGGTTCATCTTAGCAGAGGAGTCAGCCTTTGACTTCAACACTAGTTACTTTATCACCCGCCCAACCAGCTTGGGGTGGAGCTCAGTCAGCTAGGGGTCGCCCTAGAGAGGGAGGCCAATTAGGTAGCGGTTTGGCCCATTTATATGCATTCCCTGCCAGACCAGATGTCATTGCTTTAGACATAGTGATCATAGGTATTATCTCTGTATATCATCAAGATGTTTCTGTATTATTTGACCCTAGTTCCTCCTATTCATATGTGTCATGATACATTGCTCATTATCTGGACATGCCCCGTAAGTCTCTAGTTTCATTTGTTCGAGTATCTACACCGGTTGGCGATACTATTATTGTGGACCGTGTATACCGGTCGTGTGTAGTAACTATTGAGGGATTAGAAACTAGAGTTGATCTGTTTCTGCTTAGTATGGTTGACTTTGATGTGATATTTGTCATGGATTGGTTATCTTTGTGTCATGCTATTCTGGACTGTCACGCTAAGACGATGACGTTGTCTATGCCGGGGTTGTCACGGATTAAGTGGCGAGGTTCATTAGATTATGTTCCTAGTAGAGTGATTTCATTCTTGAAGGCCCAACAAATGGTTGGGAAGGGTTGTCTTTTGTGAGGGATGTTAGTGCAGAGACTCCTACCATTGATTCTGTCCCGGTAGTGCGAGATTTTTCGGATGTGTTTCCTGCAGACCTACCGGGCATGCCGCCCGACAGGGATATTGACTTTGGTATTGATTTGGTGTCGGACACTCATCACATTTCTATTCCACCGTATCGTATGATACCGACAGAGTTAAAGGAATTGAAGGAGCTACTTCAGGATCTCCTTGATAAGGGGTTTATTTGGCCTAGTGTGTCACCTTGGGATGCACCAGTTCTATTTGTGAAGAAGAATGATGGCACTATGAGAATGTGCATTGATTATAAGCAGTTGAACAAAGTCACAATCAAGAACAAGTATCATTTGCCTCATATTGATGACTTATTTGACCAGTTTTAGGGAGCGAGGGTGTTCTCCAAGATTGATTTGAGGTCAGGGTATCACCAATTGAAGATTAGGGACTCGGACATTCTTAAGACATCTTTCTGGACCCGATATGGTCATTATGAGTTCCTGGTGATGTCTTTTGGGCTGACCAATGCCCCAGCAACGTTCATGCATTTGATGAACAACGTGTTTTGGCCTTATCTCGACTCGTTTGTTATTGTGTTCATTGATGATATTTTGGTGTACTCTCGTAGCCAGGAGGAGCACGCCCAGCATTTGAGGGTTGTACTGCAGCGGTTGAGGGAGGAGAGACTTTATGCTAAGTTCTCCAAATGTGAGTTTTGGCTCAATTCAATGGCGTTCTTGGGGCACGTGGTGTCCAGTGAGGGTATTCAGGTGGACCCAAAGAAGATAAAGGCAGTTTAGAGTTGGCCCAAACCATCCTCGGCTACAGAGATTCAGAGCTTTCTAGGTTTGGCTGGTTATTACCGTCGGTTCATGTAGGGTTTCTCGTCTATTGCATCGCCTTTGACCAAACTGACCCAAAAGGGTGCTCCTTTCAGGTGGTCAGATGAGTGTGAGGTGAGCTTTCAAAATCTCAAGACTGCCTTGACCACAACTCCCGTTCTAGTTCTACCATCAACTTCTGGTTCTTATACCATATATTGTGATGCTTCTCGGATAAGTATTGAGTGTGTTCTAATTTAGGAGGATAGAGTGATTGCTTATGCTTCACGTCAGTTGAAGCCCCATAAGAAGAACTACCCCGTTCATGATTTGGAATTGGCTGGCATTGTTCACGCACTGAAGATATGAAGGCACTATTTCTATGGTGTGTTTTGTGAGGTATTTACTGATCATGGCAGCCTCCAACACTTGTTCAAACAGAATGATCTCAATTTAAGGCAGCAGAGATGGTTGAAGCTGCTAAAGGACTATAATATTACTATTTTGTACCATCCAGGAAAGGCCAATGTAGTGGCCGATCTCTTGAGTAGAAAGCCAGTGAGTATGGGTAGTCTTGCATTCCTTTCTATTGGTAAGCGACTTCTTGCCGTCGACGTTCAAGCCTTGACCAACCGGTTCGTGAGGTTGGATATTTCGGAGCCCAGTCGGGTCCTAGCTTGTGTAGTTTCTCGATCTTCATTTTTTGATCGCATCAGAGAGTGCCAGTATTATTATCCTCATTTGCTTGTCCTCAAGGACAAAGTCCAGCACGGTGATGCCAGATATGTGACTATCGGAGATGATGGGGTATCGAGGATGCAGGGCCGAATATGTGTGCCCAATGTAGATGGGCTACGAGAGTTGACTCTTGAGGAGGCCCACAGTTCACGGTATTCCATCCATCCGGGTGCCGCAAAGATGTATCAGGATTTGAGACAACACTACTGGTGGAGAAGGATGAAGAAGGATATAGTTGGGTTTTTAGCTCGGTGTCTTAACTATCAGCAGGTAAAATATGAGTATCAGAGACTGGGTGGCTTGCTTCAGAGGTTAGATATCCTAGAGTGTAAGTGGGAGCGGATCACCATAGATTTCATAGTTGGGCCCCCACGGACTTCAAGGAAGTTCGATACTGTTTGGGTGATTGTGGATCAGCTGACCAAGTCCGTGCACTTCATTCCTGTGAGTACTACTTATTCTTCAGAGCGGTTGGCGGAGATTTACATTAGAGAGGTTGTTCAGTTTCAAGGGGTGCCCATTTCTATTATTTCAGAAAGAGGCATGTAGTTTACATCACAATTTTGGAGAGTCATGCAGCGAGAGTTGGGACTCAAGTTGAGTTGAGCATAACATTTTACCCTCATACGGACTGACAATCCGAGCATACTATTCAGATATTGGAGGACATGCTACGTGCCTATGTCATTGATTTTGGTGGTTCATGGGACCAATTTCTACCATTTGTGGAGTTTGCTTTCAACAACAGTTATCAGTCGAGTATTCAAACGGCTCCGTACAAGGCTATATATGGGAGGCGGTGTAGATCTATGGTGGGTTAGTTTGAGCATGGTGAGGATAGGCTTTTGGGTACAGACTTGGTTTAGGATGCACTGGACAAAGTGAAATTGATTCAGGAGCGGCTTCGCACGGTGCAGTCGAGACAGAAGAGTTATGCTGACAGGAAGGTCCATGATGTGTCTTACATGGTTAGGGAGAAGGTTTTGCTGAAGGTTTCACCTATGAAGGGTGTCATGAGATTTGGGAAGGGCAAGTGGAGCCCTCGGTTTATTAGGCCGTTTGAGGTGCTTCGAAGGATTGGGGAGGTGGCCTTTGAGCTTGCTTTTCCACCTAGCTTATCGAGTGTGCATCTAGTATTTCATGTTTCTATGATTCGGAAGTATATCGACGATCTATCTCATGTTCTGGATTTCAATGCGATTCAGTTGGATAGGGATTTGACTTATGATGTAGAGTCGGTAGCTATTCTGGGGTGTTAGTTCGAAAGATGAGGTCAAAGGATATAGCTTCAGTGAAAGTGCAGTGGAGAGATTAGCCCATAGAGGAGGTTACTTGGGAGAGTGAGCGGGAGATGCGAAGTAGATACTCACACCTATTCGAGGCTCCAAGTATGTTTCGAGACCCGTTCGAGGACGAACGTTTGTTTAAGAGGGGGAGGATGTAACGACCCAACCGGTCGCTTTGAGAGTTATAGCCTCGTTCCCCTATTTCCTGCTTCTTTTGTGTTCTTTAGCTATATTATGATATATTGGGTTAGTTGGTTTGGGTCTGAAGTGGTTTTTGGAGTGGATTGAGACATATAGTCTCTTAATTGAAAGATTAAGTTGGAAAAGTTGACCGGATGTCGATTTCTGTGTAAACGACCTTGGATTTGAATTTTGATGGTTTTGTTGGCTCCGTAGGGTGATTTTGGACTTAGGAGGTCCATAGTAGAATTAGGCTTGAATTGGTGAAAGTTGAAATATTAGCTTTGGCCGGGAGTAGAAATTTTGATACCGGGGTCGGATTTGATTTCTGGAAGTTGGAGTAGGTTCATGGTGTCATTTATGACTTGGGTGCAAAATTTGAGGTCAATGCGACATGGTTTGGTAGGTTTTGGTTTCGTTTGTGGAATTCAAAAGTTTAGAAGTTCTTTAGGTCTGAATCCGGGTGTAATTTCATGTTTTGATGTTGTTTTGAGTGATTCAAAGGTTCGACTAAGTTTGCATAGGGTTATATGACTTGTTGGTATGTTTGATTGAGGTCTTGGGGGCCTCAGGTGGAATTCAGGAGGTTTTGAACTTGGTTTTGGAATTGAACGAGCAGCTGAAGTGCTGCTGTTGCTGGTGGCACCTACAGAGTGGGAACCACAAGTGCGAGTCAGCAGAAGCAAAGAAAGAGCCGCAGATGCGGCCAAGAAGGAGCCGCAGATGTGGCCAAGAAGGAGTTGTACAGAAGAGTGTGAAGATTTTCCCACACCTGTGAGGGTCACAGATGCGGGCAGCTGGGCGTAGGTGCGTTGGAAAGCCGCAAGTGCGATGGATTCCCGCACCTGCGATAGAAGCAGATGCAATCATGAAGACGCAGGAGCGAAGTCAGGGATTTTAAGTGAAATTTGCACCTGCGATGGAACCATCGCAGGCGCGGCATTGCAGAAGAGACAAAAGGTCTACATGTACGGTATGTCTGGGCAGAAAAACATTAGCTCGAGGGTTGGACTTCCAGTTTCAATTTTTGGACTTGAGAAGCTCGGGAGAGAGGCAATTTTTCGAGGATTTTTCAAGGAAAATATTGGGGTAAGTGATTCTAACCCGGATTGGTCTAAATTTCGTGAATCTATGGCTTTCTTCCTCATATAATTAGGGATTTGAGTTGGAAATTTGGGAGATTAGGGTTTGAGTATTGGAGAGTGAATTTTGGGGATTTGGAGTGGCAAATGATGTCAGATTTTGATGAATTTAGTATGGTAAGACTCGTGAGTGAATAGACTTTCGGGTTTTGTGACTTTTGTCAGATTTCAAGACATGGGCCCGAGTGCCAGGTTTGAATCGATTTCAGATTTTGGCTCTAATTTGGTAATTTTCTTGTGAAATTGATCCCTTTAGCCTATATTGATTGTAATGTGTTACTTGTGGCTAGATTCGGGACGTTTGGAGGCAGATTTGAGAGGCAAGGGCATTACAGAGTAGGATTTTGCTCGGTTCGAGGTATGTAACGCTTTCAAACTTGATTCGGAGGGTTCGAAACCCCAAATTATGTGTTATGTGATTGGTATTGAGGTGACGTACATGCCAAGTGACGGGCGTACGGGCGTGAACCGTGAGAATTATGACCTCGGTGATTCCATGCCACCGTTTAATGACTCTATCCTATTGATATCCATGTTTTCATCATGTGATAAAGCAATTGAGTTGTAAATCATGCTAGATATCATATTTAGGCTTTATGCCGGTATTGTTGGGGCCCTTAGTGGTCGTTTCATCCTGTCATTTCATTGATATTCCGTACTCAGTCATGTTCATGCATTTTTATATCATATCTTAGTTTCAGTTATTTATTGATTCAGCATATCATTGTTCCGGGTTAGTTTCATGACATTGTGAGCCCGTGGGTGAGATTGGAGAGATTGATGACTAAGTGAGACCGAGAACCTGATTATGAGCGACAGTTATGGGATCGAGATGCACGCCGCCGCAGTTATATTGATTTGTGATAGTGCTTGGGCTGTAGGAGCCCCTCTGGAGTTTGTAACATACCCCCAGTGAGCACGGATGATATTATTTAGGGATGGATCTTCCCTGGACATGGGTCTTGTCCGAAGTACTTGATACCTGGAGATGGATGATGACGTCCAAATCTACTACTAAAAAGTAAATGGACACGGTCACATGCAATATAATATACCCAACTATGAGTCGGGGTCGAATTCCACAAAGAACAATATGTAGCCGATTAGGAATATAAGAGAATTATCACTTGTTATGCAATGCAAAACACTTAGAATTGATTTGAGAAAAGATTTATACCTAAATGCGTAAATGTAAACTAATCTAGAAAGCGAGTAAAATGATCAATGGCTACGAGTATGGATGCATCGGGAATTACACTCAAGTAACGATCCAATGTATTTCATGATTTTACAAATATGAGCGAGTTTATGTTAATTAGCCACGAATAATAATTCTTAATTAGCTTCTTCCAAAGACTAACAAGACTTCCTAATTGAATTATTCCTAACCCAATTAAGAGGATAAGTACACCCGAATATGGCTACAAGTAGTTCAATCCTATCCCTAGGTAGAATCTATAAAATGAGGGTTAACGCCTCAAGTTCTTGTTAATTAATCTTTCCCAACCCCAAATTATCTGTCACGACCCTAAATTCGGACCCGATCGTGATGGTGTCTCTCATGAAGAAAAGGCCAGCCGACACGTTCCCACTTTATTTTAAGCAATTAAAATAATAGGTATTAAGTCTTAAACATGATAAATCCCAAAATAAGCAGTGAACAGTACAATTTGTGGAAATAAAACCAACACAGCCTGATATCGGGGTGTCACCAATCATGAGCATCTATCAATCTACTACAAGTCTGAAGAGTCTACACAGCTATTACAGAAACACTAATTAGAGAAAAGAAATGACATAAGGGGGAGAAGCACGGGGCTACGAACGCCGAGCAGCTACCTCGTGAACTCCGGAATCTACTAAAAGCTCTCAACTCATGCAAGCAGGACCTGAAGCGCCAGAATCTGCACACGGAGTGCAGGGAGTAAAGTGAGTACTCCAACTCAGTGAGTAATAATCATAAATAAAGACTGAGAAATATGGAATCACGTAAGGCACATCACATGCTATAGGGAAGCAGTAAAAGCCAGTAAAAAGTAATGAAACAGTGAAAATATACAAAGTCACTTTAGTTTAGTTTAAGCTTCTTAAAATCCCCTTTTAAATAGTTAAGCAAGTAAAATACAGGGAACTAGAAAAGGTAAACATATAAGGAACCGCCCCTCGGGCACAATAACAACAGAATCAGCCCCTCGAGCAACACATGAAACAATACTAGCCCTTCAGGCTATATCTCATATCACAATGGATACCCGCGCTCACTAGGGGTATGCAGACTCCTAGAGGGGCCCCTTACGACCCAAGCGCAATATCAAGTCATCTCGTGGCATCATCACTTGGCTCTCGGCCTCATATCAATAAGCCACCTCGTGGCATACAAATCTCAGGCCCTCAGCCTCATAATCATAATCAGGTGTTTCCTCATAACATAGGCCCTCGGACTTACTCAGTCAAAATTCTCACAAGCCACTCAGGCAACCGTAAAACATGATGCTCAACCCAGAATATCATTTAAAATATCATTTTAAGTGTTAAGCAGAGTAGACATGACTGAGTTATGAAAAACAGTAGAATATAGCATGATTGAGTATAAGTATAAAGTCAAAACAGTGAGAAAATATCAGTAAAAATCCCCTAAGAGTTCAAATAGTTGGTACAGGGCCCAAATATGGCTTTCAGCCCAAAACATGATGAGAACAAACAGTTTTCAGTGAAATATGCAGTAAAATAGCCATTCGAGATGGATTAAGTCACAATCCTCAACGGTGAACGACCCTACGCTCGTCATCTAGCGTGTGCGTCACCTCAATATAGCACAACGATGTGCAATCCAGGGTTTCATACCCTCAGGACAACATTTACAATCATTACTTACCTCTACCCGGTCCAAATCTCTAGCTCGTGATGCCTTTGCCTCTCGAATCGACCTCCAGATGCTCCAAATCTAACCAAAGTCAGTGCAAAACCATCAAAATATGCTAAAGGAACAAAGCCCACTCGAAAGAAATCAAATTACAACACAAATCCCGAAATTGGCCAAACCCGACTCTCGGGCCCACGTCTCGGATTCCGATAAAAATTACACCAATAGACTCCTTATCACTCCCCAAGTTCATTCATACCAAAATCATCAAAATCCAACCATAAACGACCCATCAAATCCCAAATTCTAAGTCTCCAATTACAAGCCCTAGTTTTTCAATTTTAGGCTTAATTTCCATGATTAATTAGGTAGAATTCACATTAGAATCGAGTATTAGGTCCATAAATCTTACCTCCAAGTATTTACCCTTGAAGCCCTCTTCAAAAAGCTCCAAAATCGCTCAAAAATGGTGGAAGATAACCCCAAAATCGCGGACAAGATGACTATTTAAACATTCTGCCCAAGACCTCAATTCCTTCTTCGCGAACGCAGTCAACGCCTCGCGTTCGCGAAGCACAAATTATTTTTGACCAAAAATACTCTTACGCGAACGCAACCTGACCCTCGCGAACGCGATGGTTACTCAGCCTAACCCTTCGCGAACGCGCTCCCTCTCTCGCGAATGTGATGAACAAAACACCCTGAAACCCAGCTGCCCAACTTCCTCTACGCGAACGCGCTCCCCTTCTCGCGAAAGTGATGCATAATCTCCCAGTCCTTCACGAATGCGGAGCCTTCCTCGTGAACGCGAAGGCTAAAATCTCAGCCTCCTCAACTAACCCTTCGCGAACGCGAAGGCAATTTCTCTGCAATACTGAACATCAATTTTCTGCAACTCTCAACATCTAGAAATGATCCGACTGACCATCTGAAACTCGCCCGAGGCCCCCGAGACCTCAACCAAATATGCCAACATATCCTATAACATCATTCAAAAATTTTCCAATCTTCGGAACGCTCAAAACAACATCAAACACCAAATTCACATCGGATTCAAGCCTAAGAATTTCAAAATCTTCTAAATTACACTTTTGATAAAAAACCCCAATCAAACCACGTTCGAATTACCTAAAATTTTGCACACAAATTTCAAATGACCCAACAGAACTACTTTAACTCCCGGAATTCCATTCCGACCCCTATATCAAAATCTCACACATCAACCGGAAAACGCCAAAAATCTAATTTCGCCATTCAAGCCTAAATCTACTCCGGACCTCCAAAACACATTCTGATCATACTACTAAGTCCCAAATCACCTCTTGAATCTATCCGAACCATCAGAACTCACATCCGAGCCCTTTAACACATAAGTCAACATCCGGTTGACTTTTCCAACTTAAGCTTCCTTAAAAGAGACTAAGTGTTTCAAACCTTGCCAAATCCTTTCTGAACCCGAGCCAACCAACCCGATCACATATAGAAGCGATAGACAAAGCAATAAGAAGCAGAAATGGGGAAAATAGAGCGGTAACTCATGAGACGACTGGCCGGGACATCACATTGAACTATTTGGTTGATAATTTGCTAGATTTTGTTGGTTCAGAGGCTTGTTTGAAAGGCAAAGTTGTGGTTGATCTTTGAGTTGATCTTTGGAGCGAGGTAAGTATCGTGGTTAACCTTGACTTGAGGGATTAAGACTTGTTTGGCTATTTGCTACTAGTTTAAATGTTGGGTACAACGTATATGTGGGGTGACAAGTACTTATGCGTTGTTGTTGGGTTAAAACATGTGGGTGGGACTTGTTTCTTGTAACTTATTATATTCTTTGATCATGATATCCATGCTTAGACTATTTAATTACTGAATTGATCGCTCTTTCCGCATTTATGCTCTATCTGTGATAATTGAGTATTGTTTATGAAGTTGAGGTTGGTACTGCGGAACCATTATTAACGTAAGGTTTGTCCTTGTTTATTCTATCTCCCTATTGTTATATGTTCGTTGTTATATAGTAAGGGAGAGTGTTAATGCACGAAGGGTAATACCGTGCGGTATTTGAGTGTTAATGCACGAAGAGTGATGCCTAGCCGTATTTGAGAGTTAATGCACGAAGGGTGATGTTGTGTCATATCTATTGTTTCATGATAAAATTGAGAGTAAAACCACAAAGGATAATGTCGTGCCGTTGTTATTGTTTTATAGTGAGGCAGAGATAAAAGCATGAAGGGTGATGTCGTGCAGTTTTATTCATTATGTTTATTTGTTTTACCGGTTGAAGTCTTATTGACTGTTCCTTGTTATCATTCCCTGTTGTAGTTACCATATTTTTTGCACCCTTCGCATGTCCCCTCCCAATAGTACATGTTTAGCCTTATTTGTTGTTATGTTGTACGTATATTTTTATCTGCACATGTTTATTTACGTGGGTGTCCTGTCATAGTCTCGTCACTACCTCGTCGAGGTTAGGCTCGACACCTGTGTAATTAGTGAGAAAAGAAAAAAAGAATACTAGTGAGGCATTGTATCAAGAAAATAAAAGAGACATAGAGATTAAGCTATTGGTGTAAAGCTACATCATCCATTCTGTACTAAAGAAATATCGATCACTGAAAGAGAACACCCTTGCAACCCAAAGGGACTGGACTAGGATTCACATTGAATCTGAACCAGTATAAAAGTTTTGGTGTCATCATTTCTTGCATTTTATTTCTGCATTTACTATTATCCTGTTCTTATTTCTAGTTGACTAATTGGTAAACTAGTCAACTACTTATAAAAAAAATTTAATAAGCAATTCACCCCCTTGTACTTTCATGTTCTTGATTTTATAGATTTGTGACCTCCTCCTTTCTCCCTTATTAAACTGTAGAAATATTTGAGTTGGAATCTCCTTCCTCTGCCCCTATATATATATCACACATTTTTAAAGCCCATCGGCTGAAATATTATTTATCTCCGGTTTAGAGATTAAATAATGTATTGTCTCTTTCTACACAAACATAACAATATAATATCATTATGTAGCTATCATTATAATATGCAATTGCAAGCTTGTATTATCCTTCTCTGGTGGCTCAATTCAGGTGGCTGATCTCTCCATAACAAATTCTTAGCTTAGATTTCCAAGAGAAGCTCTTAAAATCACACATATCATCCCGTATGATTACCTTGATCTTTTCCAGCTTCATTTTTGGCAAAATTTGACTCTTTAAACACTTCATTTAGTCCAAATAGGTGCTTATACTCTCAGGGTACGTACCTTAATTATGTCATTAAGATTTAAATTAGACCAAAATAATATTCAAAACTTGCAGGGCTTTACATCTTGTTTGGCAGTTGTGCTCGTCAAATTAATATTTCAATATTGAATTCTTTTCCGGGGACAATGGGTAGAATATATTCAAGTTAATATGTGCAATAAAAAAAATGAAATAAAAAACAAAATGTACCGGAAGTATTATTTCTTACAAGGATATTAAGGAACCCGATGGAAAGTGCATCGCTCCATTACAAAAGGCAGTTTCTTAGCAACTTTATACAGCATGATAAAATTAAATAAATAGATTTAGTTCTTTCAACAAAGGAGAATGAAGTCCTGTAGCTCCACGACCAGCAACAAATGCGGTCTAAACTTCAATAGAATCCACAAGCAAGGCAATAATGTGAGGTTTTAAGACTTTCTCCGGATGAGTGTATCCATCTAGATTGTGTATATATGTAACCTCAACAATACGCGCAAGATTGAGAATACGAGATAAAAACTCCGTAGAGACAGGAGTGGGACTAAGAAGTCCTTCATTAAGATCCTTCCAAGCTACTTCAGCCATTTCTTGAAATTTAGTCATTGCCTCTTCTGTTGATATGCCATAATCTCTCATGCAGCACTCAATTCCTGTTGCAATTTGTCCCCTACTTTTCTCAACCTGGAAAGGTAGATATATAGATTAGGAGTTAGCTTTTATATTGTCCCAATACTTTATTTGTCCAAATTACATATAATTATATAAGTTTGTGAGATACAACTCATACTTCATATGTGGCTGTGTCATCAATGACTCGGCATATTATCACACTAGCTTCAAGAATTTTAGGATTCTTTGACAACCACTCGAAATCCTGCTCCGTAACAGACTTCATGCCCAAATACGATGTTGTCGCGAGGTAGTAATATGTAGTAGTTGCTAGTGCATTGCTTAGGTATTCGGAAACAGGTGGCTTATATCCTTCAATAAACCATGTTGACTCGACATTATAATTTCTTACTACTTCTTTCATCTGTAAATACAAAATATATATGTATAAGTGTTAGATAATTTTGATTGAATGTATCATGTTTAAGATCACCAAAAGACATACAGAAGGTAAAACAAAGCGAGAAATGAAATTAGGAAAAAAAATATTTCAATAGTTAAGTTGTTCAAACATACTCTTTCTATTGCATGGCAGACAATATGAGATCTTCCAGCACTAGATAATTCCTTTTCATAATCCTTGTAAAGATCTAGAATAGCTTTATAACTGATTTTCATGTAATCAGGAAGGCGATCAATTTCGTTGATATCCCATCTGCAGGATGAAAAATTAAGGTAAACTCATGCATTTTGAAAGAGCATGAGTAGAAGTTCATCTTAATCTTTCCACGATGACATTTACTATTAAGGAATATCTGAATAAGTGAATTGATGAAGTTAATACCTTTGTATGGCATCTGTGTATGCCTCAAGTTCTTTAACTGTACCATAAGCATCAAAGGTGTCATCCACAATCGAAATCATTGATATGGTCTTAACAAGCATGACGCGAGCTTGAGAGTATTGAGGCTCAAAATAAACTCCTAATGCCCAAAAGTAGCATTCAACTACTCGATCTCTAGCATATGGAAGTGTTGTTACGAAATCCAAATCTTTCCACCACCTGCAGCATAACAAATCAACATCAATACTTGATATATGGTCAATCAAAAAGGATTCATCGTTTTAATTTATCGCACCTTGATACTTCAGCAAGTTCTTGTTTGTGCAACATCTGGAGCAAATTGAAATCCAATTTGGCAAATCGAAGTAACACATCATTTTTTGATTGTTCCTTCTCATAGATTGATGAGATGAAGAATCGGGTCTCAACTCTAGGTACGCCCTTGTGTAAACATTGCTCAAGGGCATGTGTCACTTGCTCCCTTAGTGGAGATTTCAAATGAGGAGCTACAAATTCAAGATGGATAGTGGAGAAAGCAAGTGCGTTTTCTAAGATATCGTCAGCATGAGTCCTCACATGTGAAGCTTCATACAAGTTCAATAATCCTAAGACATCGTTAGAAAGACACTCTTTGAATTTGCCATTTTCATCTTGGAATTTGCTGAAAATTTCTGGTATTTCAAGAAAGAAAACTCAAGATTAACGTATATTTCCTATAAATTGATAATAATTTTAACAACATTAAGGTGTGCTTTTTGATGAACTTACCAGGAGAGATGTTGAAACCATGTTGCCTAAGCAATCGAAATTGAAGTGCAGAAGTGCTCAAATCATCGCAGTTTGAGGTTTGGTTGTAAATTTGCTCCAAAATCTCATCAATTTCTTTCTCAAAGTGGTATGATATGCCAAGGCGTTCAATAATGTCAATCAAATTCAACGTATCAGCCAACTTCCTTCCAGTTGCTAATAGCATACTCCTCGTTTGTTCCTTCAACGCTTCAATCTCTTTAGCGTACTTTTCTGCAGCCTATTTATAATGTGTTTTCACAAAAGAAAACTGAAATTAGCAAAACCAATGTTGTTTAAAAAACATAAAGAAGATACTATAAATAAAAAATACTGATAAATTACCTGATTTTCAATGGAGAATGAAAGGAACTGATCACCCCATAGACTGGGGGAGAAGTCGGCCACAGGGCGAACAATCTCTTCTTCATAGTTTCCAACTGCTGCTGAGGCCATTGCTATAGAATTTATACTCTTAGTACCTGCCACAAATGATCGGAGAATTTTTTGGTTCTTAATTCTCCGATTGAGGAAGAAAGAAAGTAGACTGATGAGTGAGATGACCCAAATGGAAGAGAAGGCATAAGTATTTATAGTGTTTTTTTATTTCTTCATTTCAGTTGCCTTGCTTGACTATATATCATTTAGTCTACTGATACAATATTTCTTCCTTGGCGTCTTTTCATTTCTTTCTTGGCGTCTCAATTGATCCACTATAATAGGAGCAGTATTTCTTCCATAAAAAAAATTGTGTTGTGGGACATCATACAAACTACTCTTTATTATAAATGTCTAGCCGCCTTAGTTAAGACTCTTTCTTAGGGATCCAACTAGAGCTGTTCATAATTTTGGTAAATATCGAATTACTGTATCGAAATCGAAAATTTTGATATTTGGTATTTGCTATTCGATATTTTGGTATTAGGTATGGTATTTTGTTTAATTTTTAAAAATAATTGGTATTTGGTATTTTAAAATGAAATACCGAAATACCGATACCGTATTGAAATAGATATTATATTGCACAATACACATATTATTAATTATAACATTAATATAAAAAAACTAAAATTTTACTTTTCTTTATACTCTTAGTTCATCAATTAACTCTAAGCAAGTAACAAGACATTTTTAATGTTCAAACTTATTCTTTTATGTACAGTTTTCTCTCTCTAGGTTGATATTTGCTGATTTTGGACAAAACTTTTATCAATAAACTTTTTTTGTTTTGTACTTTTGAGTACTTTAATTAAGAATATTGATTCTATGCACTAGTTAATATTCAAATCGAATAAACCGAAGTTACCGAACCGAAACCGAAAGGAGGAAAACTGAATCATACAGAATTTAATTAGGTATGGTATTGGTATAGCATTTTAAGAAACCGAATACCGAAAATACCGAATCGAAATATCTAATTATCGTACCGTACCGACCGACGAACACCCTTAGATCCAACTCCCCTCCATTTCCTAATCTCTCCCTTCTCTAAGTTCATACTTGGATTGGAGACACTTGTCGTGATTAAAAATTAATGGATGAGATTTAATTGATCACCAAAATAAAGCCCTAACCATGATTTACGAATTTAATCCCTTCTAGCTACACATTATCTAAGATTCTTTCTCTCTTTATTGTTGTAGTTTTCTTTCTGCGAGTCAATTTTTTCCTACTCCTACACAAAATCTTCTAACATTCACATTAAAAATGAGAAATATTAGAAGTAAATTCCAGCCTTTAAAAATAATAGTTAAAGAACGGCACAAAAGTCCTTGTGGTATTGTATAAAAGCTTATTTCTCTTATACATGATACGGATTGGTAGAGGAAATTCTTACCATGGTATTCTTCAGAATTGTCTCAGCTATTATCTCATGAAAGTCTATCTCCTAGAAGTAGTGATATTTTTTCTTTGACGATTTTTTGTCCTTAGTTTTATAAGTAATACTTCTCGTATGAATTATTTTACTTGCAAGATACTTCATTTCATGATTTAAACAAGTACTCTCACGTTTGATCGCCAATATTATGAAAGAACGAAGGTCGCATAGTAGCATAACTTTGTCACCACAAAGATGATTTCAGAACTTTCCCAATTCTATGAGATAATAGCTGTATAACTTTATTAATTCCATGAGATGATAGCTGAGATAATTTTGTAACTTTTTTTAACTTTTATTATCAAAGGGTGGAATTTACTTCTAATATTTCTCATTTTTTTTTAATAAGAATGTAAGAAGATTTTGTGGAAGTAGCAAAAAAATTAACTAACGGAAGAAAGAAAAAAAAACCCTCTACAAGAAAGAGAAAGGAATCTAAGATAACGTATAGCTACAATATTGGGATTGCAAAAAATATGAGGAATGGATAAAGAAGGATTTAAATACTTTAATCATGGTTAGAGCTTTATTTTAGCCAATTAAATTCCATCTATTGATTTTTAACCATGACAAGTATCTCCAATTCAAGTAGAAACTTGGAGAAATGGAGAGGCTAAAAAAAGGAGGGGAGTTGGATCACTTTCTTGGCCATGTCTCGGAGTAGGAGTGACAAACAGGCGGGTCAGGTCGGATATGGACGGGTCAAAGACAGATAATGCAAAAGTGGATAAAAATCCAATCCAACCCATATTTAAGAGTACAGATAGAAAATGGGTTAACCGACAAATTATATAGATATCCATATTATCCATGACTTCCTGAAATATGATCACTTTTAAGAGGATTACTAGTCCCCCAAATTTTGAAAAACCCCGAATTTGAATCTTTTGCAATTATAAAAGTTAAACACATTGGTTATCCATTGGTTACGTATTTTTTAAGTGGATAATATGAATTTTATCCATATTTGACCCATTCTTAAAAAATTTATTCTCCAACCCATTTAATGAATATTATGGAGAGATAATTATTTTTTTAATCTATTTTGCAACTATTACTCCGGAGATTACCAGAGATTTTTCCGGGCATAGTGACAAAAATATTCATATTTTGGCTTCACAATAATTGGTACACAAAACTAATTTGTTTACATCATTATGGTTCTTTGAGTCAGCTGAATTGTTTTGACTTAGAAAAATAATTGGTAAAAATAGTCTGCTTTGACCAGATATTGACAAACAATAGTGGCAGAAAAATACTACTCTGTTATAAAATAAAGACTGTAAAGTAAAGACAAGTAGAGAGAGAAACTGATATATTATTCGAATTCAAACTGATGTACATAATGAACTGAAATCTCTTCTATTTATAGAAGAAAGGAAGCTGTTGTGTAAGCGGCTACGCAAGCTGCTACTACAAGCTGCTGTGTAAGATGCTATTACAAGCTGCTGTGTAAGCTGCTACTATATCATATATGGATAATCTTCTACTGAGAGCAATGTTTATCCATAACGGAGTACTGAATGGATAAGCTTATTATACCCGGTATGGATAATCTTCTACCTAGGATAATGTTTATCCATAACCGGGTATCGAAGTAATAAGCTTCTTCAGGAAGCTTATTTCCAATAGAGTACTAAATGGATAAACATATTTACGGTGGAGTCCCATATGGATAAGCTTCTTCATGAAGATTATTTACAACGGAGTACTAAATGAACATCCATAATATAATATATTTATAACACTCCCCCTTGGATGTTCATTAATAGATAATGTGTCTCATTAAAACCTCACTAGGAAAAACTACGTGGGAAAAAATCTTAGTGAAGGAAAAAGAGTACACATATTTAGTAATACGCATTGCTAGGTGCCTCATTAAAAACCTTATAAGGAAAACCCCATGGGAAAAAACCTTAGTAAGGGAAAACGAGTGCATCGCGTATTTTACTCCCCCTAATGAAAACCTTGTTTCAAATATTTGAGTCTCCGCATTCCAATCTTGTATATCATCTTCTCAAAAGTTGAAGTTGGCAAAGATTTAGTGAATAAATCTGCTGGATTATCACTTGAACGGATTTGTTGCACATCAATGTCACCACTTTTCTGAAGATCGTGTGTGTAGAATAATTTTGGTGAAATGTGCTTCGTTCTATCTCCTTTTATAAATCCTCCCTTCAATTGGGCTATGCATGCAACATTGTCTTCGTATAAAATTGTGGGTCTTTTCTCACATTCCAAATCACATTTTTCTCGAATAAAATAAATTATTGATCTCAACCATGCACATTCCCTACTTGCTTCATGAATAGCTATTATCTCAGCGTGATTTGAAGAAGTAGCAACAATAGATTGCTTTGTGGAGCGCCATGATATGATAGTACCTCCATATGTAAATACGTAGCCGGTTTGAGATCGAGCTTTATGGGGATCAGATAAATAACCTGCATCTGCATAACCAACAAGGTCTGCACTATCTTTGTTAGCATAAAACAAACCCATATCAAGAGTTCCCTTTAAATATCGCAATATATGCTTAATCCCGTTCCAATGTCTCCGTGTAGGAGAAGAACTATATCTTGCTAGTAAATTAACAGAAAATGCTATGTCAGGCCTTGTAGCATTAGCAAGATACATTAGTGCACCAATTGCACTGAGATAGGGTACTTCGGGACCAAGGAGTTCCTCGTCCTCTTCTGGAGGTCGGAACAAATCCTTATTCACTTCAAGTGATCGAACAACCATTGGTGTACTCAATGGGTGCGCTTTGTCCATGTAAAAGCGTTTTAAGACCCTTTCTGTATAGGCAGATTGATGGATAAAGATCCCGTCTGCTAAATGTTCAATTTGCAGACCAAGACAAAGTTTTGTCTTTCCAAGATCTTTCATCTCAAATTCTTTCTTAAGATATTCAATTGCCTTTTGGAGCTCTTCTGGAGTTCCAACAAGATTTATGTCATCAACATAAACAGCAAGTATAACAAATTCTGATGCCATTTTCTTTATAAAAATACATGGACAAATAACATCATTTATGTAACCTTCTTTCAGCAAATATTCACTAAGGCGATTATACCACATGCGCCCAGATTGCTTTAAACCGTACAAAGATCTTTGTAATCTGATTGAATACATTTCCTGAGATTTTGCTTCAGGCATTTTAAATCCTTCAGGAATTTTCATATAAATTTCATTATCAAGTGAACCGTACAGATAAGCTGTAACTACATCCATTAGATGTATTTCAAGCTTTTCATGTAGTGCTAAACTGATGAGATATCGAAATGTTATGGCATCCATAACAGGTGAATATGTTTCATCAAAATCGACTTCCAGGTCGTTGTGAGAATCCTTGTGCAACAAGGCGAGCTTTGTATCTTTCAACTTCATTTTTATCATTCCTTTTTCGCACAAAAACCCATTTATGACCAACTGGTTTTATACCAGCAGGTGTTTGGACTACTGGTCCAAAGACCTCTCTTTTAGCAAGTGACTTCAATTCCGATTGAATTGCCTCTTGCCATTTTGGCCAATCAGATCTTTGTCGACATTCTTCGACAGATCGAGGTTCAAGATCCTCACTATCTTGCATAATATTAAGTGCAACATTATATGCAAAAATATTATCCACCACTATTTCAGATCGATTTAAATTAATCCCATCACCGATCAAACTTATTAAAAGTTCCTCACTCACATGAGCTTCGGGTTCAATAATTTCTTCAGGAATCTCAGAACTAATCAGATTTTGGGTCTCTTTAGGAGATCCCTTCATAGTATCGTTTTGATCATTTGTCGATTTTCTTTTTCGAGGATTTCGATCCTTAGAACCCAAAGGCCTACCACGCTTCAGGCGTGCTTTAGGTTCACTATCTCTCATGCTAGTAGATGGTCCTACTGGGACATCAATTCGGATAGGCACATTCTCTGCTGGGATATGTGACTTAGTTATCCTTTTCAAATCAGTAAATGCATCTGACATTTGATTTGCTATATTCTGTAAATGGATGATCGAGAGAAAAAGGAAATCAAAAGAGAAATTGTGTGGAAAATTTCATCATTATCTCACTTTGATCCCCGTAACCCTATATGTAAATGGATGATCTTCTGGACCTCCTGATTACATATAGGGGTACGGGGATCAAAGTGAGATAATGATAAAATTTTCCACACAATTTCTCTTTTGATTTCCTTTTTCTCTTCCCCTAATTGTGGAAAATTTGTTTCATCATACCGACAATCTACAAATCGAGCAGTAAATAAATCTCCTGTTAATGGTTCAAGATAGCGAATAATAGAGGGTGATTCAAACCCAACATATATTCCTATCATTCTTTGTGGTCCCATCTTACTACGTTGTGGTGGTTCTACTGGCACATATACAGCACATCCGAAAATTCGTAGATGAGCAATATTTGGTTCATGACCAAAAACTAATTGTGACGGAGAATATTTATTATAATGTATCGGTCTGAGACGGATAAGCGATGCTGCGTGCAAGATAGCATGGCCCCAAGTAGTAGTGGGCAATTTTATTTTCATAAGTAGTGGTCTTGCTATCAATTGCAAGCGTTTAATAAATGACTCTGCAAGGCCATTTTGAGTATGAACATAAGCTACAGGATGTTCAACTTTTATCCCAACGGATAAACAATAATCATCAAAAGCTTGAGATGAGAATTCTCCAGCATTATCAAGGCGAATAGCCTTTATAGGATAATCTGGGAATTGTGCCCTTAATCGAATTATTTGGGCTAATAGCTTTGCAAACGCCAGGTTGCGAGATGATAGTAGGCACACATGAGACCATCTTGAAGATGCATCTATTAGGACCATAAAATATCTAAACAACCCACTTGGTGGGTGAATAGGTCCACATATATCCCCATGTATACGCTCTAAAAAGGCAGGGGATTCAATACCAACCTTCATTGGTGATGGTCTAGTGATCATTTTTCCTTGATAACAAGCATCACAAGAAAATTCGTCATTTGTAAGAATCTTCAAGTTCTTTAATGGATGCCCACTCGAATTTTCAGTAATTCGTCTCATCATTATTGATCCGGGATGGCCCAAACGGCCATGCCAAAGCACAAAAGTATTTGAATCCGTAAACTTCTGGTTTACGATAGAGTGTGCTTCAATTGTACTAATTTTTGAATAGTATAAGCCAGAAGATAAAGTTGGTAACTTTTCTACAATGCATTTCTGGCCAGAAATATTCTTTGTAATACAAAGATATTCCCTGTTCATTTCATCTATTGTCTCAACATGATACCCATTTCGGCGGATATCTATAAAACTCAACAAGTTTCTTCGGGACTTGGAGGAGAACAATGCATTGTCTATAATAAGTTTTGTTCCCTTAGACAGAAATATTATGGCTCTTCCGGAGCCTTCAATCAAACTTATATTACCAGAAATTGTTGAAACATTTGCTTTTTCCTTATGCAAATAAGAAAAGTATTTCTGATCGTTGAATATGGCATGAGTTGTTCCACTATCAATAACACAAATATCTTCATGATTTGTCTTTGATCCAAACATAATTTGAGGGTTATCCATATTCTTCAAAATAACATAAATAAAATATATTATAGTAAACATCATTATCAAAGCATAACTTTTATTTATGTACAACAATTACATAACCATACTATCTATTACAAACAACAAAAATTAAAATATTTACATTTCTACAGATTCACTACCGATTACATGACTTGTTTCTCCTTCTGGGAGTGCAAAGTAATCAGCTACATCCAAATGCATGAAGTCTAAATTATCTTCAGAAATAAAATTTGCTTCAGCATTTTTCTCTGTCTTCTTCAGGGAGGCTTGATAAAGCTCAACCAGGTGCTTTGGCGTACGACAAGTACGTGACCAGTGCCCTTTTCCTCCACATCTATAGCATGCATTTTCTGCATTTGGCGCTTGCACCGCTTCATGCTTTTGTTCCTTCCTTTTCCACTGCTGGTGGTGAGGAGGCTTCTTTGGTGCATTATTATTACCATGATTGGGGTTTCTTCCCCGACCACGGCCATGACCATGACTGGGGCCACGACCTCTTCCACGTTTAGCTTGGTGAAAGTTCGTCTCATTCACTTCAGAGAATGGACAAGAACCAATAGGCCGGCTTTCATGATTTTTCATTAATAGCCCATTATGTTGCTCTGCTATAAGAAGATGTGAGATAAATTCAGAATACTTTTTAAATCCCATCTCTCGATATTGCTGCTGCAGGAGCATATTCGAGGCATGAAAAGTGGTGAAAGTTTTCTCCAACATATCATGATCAGTAATATTATCACCACATAATTTTAATTGGGAAATAATTCTGAACATAGCAGAATTATACTCACTGATAGATTTAAAATCTTGTAGCCTTAGATGAGTCCAATCATAACGTGCCTGTGGAAGAACGACCATCTTCAGGTGGTCATATCTATCTTTCAAATTATTCCACAGTATGACTGGATCTTTAATAGTGAGATATTCCATTTTCAGGCCCTCATCAAGGTGATGGCGTAGGAATATCATTGTTTTGGCATGGTCTTGGTTTGATGCTTGATTTTTATCCTTGATGGTGTCTACCAGACCCATCGCATCAAGATGAATTTCAGCATCAAGCACCCAAGACATGTAGCTTTTGCCTGATATATCTAGGGCTACAAATTCAAGTTTAGAAAGATTTGACATTATTTAGGAAAAGAAAGTTCTTACCTCTAATACTTTCAAAGTATTTGCTCGAGATGTCAGAGTTTCGTGCTGATAACGTGTTATAAAATAAAGACTGTAAAGTAATGACAAGTATAGAGAGAAACTGATATATTATTCGAATTCAAACTGATGTACATAATGAACTAAAATCTCTTCTATTTATAGAAGAAAGGAAGCTGCTGTGTAAGCTGCTGTGTAAGCTGCTACTACAAGCTGCTATGTAAGCTGCTATTACAAGCTGCTGTGTAAGCTGCTACTATACCAGATATGGATAATCTTCTACTGAGAGCAATGTTTATCCATAACGGAGTACTGAACGGATAGGCTTATTATACCCGGTATGGATAATCTTCTACCTAGGGTAATGTTTATCCATAACCGGGTACCGAAGTAATAACCTTCTTCAGGAAGCTTACTTCCAATAGAGTACTAAATGGATAAACATATTTACGGTGGAGTCCCATATGGATAAGCTTCTTCAGGAAGATTATTTACAATGGAGTACTAAATGAACATCCATAATATAATATATTTATAACATACTCCATTATATTTGTCTTTACATATCCCTTTTCTGGCAAAAACAAAAGCCTATAAAAGACCACACACAACTGACCTATGAATTATATCATCGAACCAAATAATCCTCCATTTATCTCGCAAAATGGAATTCTTCAGCTTGGTTTCCATTTTCCTATTTCTATCTTTCCTCTTTTTGTTAAGGAAATGGAAGAACTCCAATAGCCAAACCAAAAAATTGCCACCAGGTCCATGGAAAATACCAATACTAGGAAGTATGCTTCATATGCTTGGTGGAGAACCACACCATATCCTTAGAGATTTAGCCAAAAAATATGGACCACTTATGCACCTTCAATTTGGTGAAATTTCTGCAGTTGTGGTCACTTCTAGGGAGATGGCAAAAGAAGTACTAAAAACTCATGACATCGTTTTTGCATCTAGGCCTAAAATTTTAGCCATGGACATTATATGTTATAACCAGTCTGACATCCCATTTAGCCCTTATGGGGATCACTGGAGACAAATGCGTAAAATTTGTGTCATGGAACTGCTCAATGCAAAGAATGTTCGGTCATTGACGTGATGAAGTCGTTCGTCTCATTGACTCTATCCGGTCAGATTCTTCTTCAGGTGAGCTAGTTAATTTTACGCAAAGGATCATTTGGTTCGCGAGCTCTATGACGTGTAGATCAGCATTTGGGCAAGGGTCAAGACATATTTGCCAAAAAGATCAGAGAAGTAATTGGGTTAGCAGAAGGCTTTGATGTGGCCGATATCTTCCCTTCATACAAGTTTCTTCATGTTCTCAGTGGAATGAAGCGTAAACTGCTGAATGCCCACCTTAAGGTAGATGCTATTGTTGAGAATGTCATCAACGAGCACAAGAAAAATCTTGCAACTGGAAAAACTAACGGAGCATTAGGAGGTGAAGATTTAATTGATGTCCTACTAAGACTTATGAATGATACAAGTCTTCAATTTCCCATAACCAATGACAAAATCAAAGTTGCTATTGTTGTAAGTACTATTAAATACTACAATCCTATGCTTTTCTTACTCTCCCATATCCATTGCCATAGCTAAAATATTTTTAATTTTTACCATGAAAAAGAATTTCTTGTTAGAAAAATAATTTAATGTTGTAATTTGATCATTATTAATCTGCAGGACATGTTTGCTGCTGGAACAAAAACTTCATCAACAACAACTGTATGGGTTATGGCTGAAATGATGAAGAATCCTAGTGTATTCACCAAAGCTCAGGCAGAAGTGAGAGAAGCCTTTAAAAACAAAGTAACATTTGATGAAAATGATGTGGAGGAGCTGAAATACTTAAAGTTAGTTATTAAAGAAACTTTGAGACTTAATCCACCATCTCCACTTTTGGTTCCAAGGGAATGCGGGGAAGATACAGATATAAACGGCTACTCTTTTCCAGCGAAGACCAAAGTTATGGTTAATGTTTGGGCATTGGGAAGAGATCCAAAATATTGGGATGACGCAGAAAGTTTTAAGCCAGAGAAATTTGAGCAATGCGCTGTGGATTTTTTTGGTAATAATTTTAAATTTCTTCCCTTTGGTGGTGGACGGAGAATTTGTCCTGGAATGTCATTCGGTTTGGCTAATCTTTACTTGCCATTGGCTCAACAGTTATATCACTTCGACTGGAAACTCTCAAACGGAATGAAGCCAAGTGACTTGGACTTGACGGAATTAGCTGGAATAACTATTGCTAGAAAGGGTGACCTTTACCTAAGAGCTACTCCTTATCAACCTTCTCGTGAGTAATTTAATGGCATCGGGTTTTTTAATTTCATTGTCAACCTCACTATTGTACAATCTTTCTGACGTTTCAGTTTCTACCTATTTCTAATAAATGTAGTTTTTATATACTATTAAATACTGATATGTGTCACATTCAATGTACAAGGAGGACGGGTGACCTGTACCGTGATGATCAGAACTTCTTAGGAAGAAGATGTTATTATGTGGTGTTTTGGACAATCTTTTTGAAAAGTTTAAATAAGAAGCTTAATTGTATTACTTTTCGTATTATTCTGTACGAGTCAAGAATCGCTTGAGTAGTGCAACTGAAAATTCAGGCAGTTTGAATCTTATATATGGATGCAGGACAGAAGACTGTATATACAGTATTATTCAGTTTTTACCTTCCTTTTTTTGGTAATTAAAGTAAATATGTCATGTGGGAGAGGCCTCTTTTAGGAGATATCAAAATGAATACTTATACGTCGGAGTTTCTTGAAGCATTATAATAGCAAATCTGGTATTGGTGGCATAGCGCCAGGGATGAAAATGGAGAGTTATTATTGCTGCTTTTTTTTCCATCCATGTACTAGACACAAAATATTTTATTTTTTAATTTTTTTTTACGAGACCGACCAACTTTGATCGCTTTTGTTTTTGCGCAAAAATGTGAGAAACTATTTTGGCGACCCGTGAAATTTATTTTTTAAGAAACCGACCAACTTTGGTCGGTTTTTTATGTAAAATAAATTAAAGTTAATATTCAAAAACTGACCAATTTCGGTCGGTCATTTTAAAAAACCCACCGACTTCGGTCGGTATATTTTCACGCGAAAATGCAATTAAAGTGTACAAATAAAATAAAAAAAAAGTCTAAAACCAAAGTATACCAATGATCTAGTAGTAGAATAATATCATGCCATAATACAAACCCACTTCGATCGGTTTTTTCGATAGATTTTTTCTTTTTTTGGTTGTTTGTGAAATTTAATTGACCGATCGAAATCTGTCGGAAATTGCGATCGACTACGGTCGCTATTTATTACCGACTAGCCTAATTTCGACGGATTAAAGTTGGTCTGAAATCGATCAGTTTTTTTAGTTTTTTGATCGATTTCGGTCGGTATTTTTGAACAATTTTTCGCAATTTTCTAGTAGTGACTACACTACTTAAACCACAACATTGCTGAATCTATGGCAATCCAGTTTGGTTTCAGGTCAGTAAGAAGAACTAGAAGATTTCACCTCTGTAAAGCACCTACACCTAATGGTGTAATTCGCTATTCCCATTTCCTTGGAGACCCATCATGCACAAGGTATGTTGTTAATTTAAAGAGTAGTTACTTCCTATAGCAAAGATTGATATCTTATTTATTTTAAATAAATACCCTTTTAAAAAATTATATTCTATAGTTACCTTTTGACTTTTTATAGTCAAATATCTATTTATGGTCACCTCCTACCCTTAAGCCATAAAATAAGCTTTGTATTATTTTTCTATCTCATATCCCCTCAATTTCTAATATCCCCTTTCCCATATCTCTCTCTATTTGCATCGACTTTCTATTACACGCCCTAAAAAGCAGATGCATAAAATGTATTCATTTGTATATCTCCATAGGATGGTTTTTTTGGGATTGCACTGCATATTAGGCATGACTGCATTACTGGTTCTTAAGAGCTGAAGGAATGAAAAAGCATTGTTGAAGCCAACACCATATTCTTTATGGTCAAGATGTGAGATTAGTTTTTTGCTGGGACTTAGTGTGATATGTAAACAATTGGGTGCTATTATATTCATATGTTTTTTAATGGTTGAAAATAACGTAGCTAATATTATTTTTGTATTGAACAAAGACGACAGAGTTGGGGGCTGAACAACTTGAATTTCTGTTAATATATTCAATGTATCTCGTTGTATTTCATTGTATTCATTGTCTTTTTTATCATTGTATTTCAATGTATCTCACTGTATTCTATGTATTTCATTGTATTCATTGTCTTTTTTTTTCATTGTATTTTAATATATCTCGCTGTATTCTATGTGTTTCATTGTATTCACTGTCTCGCCATATTCCACGAATGTATTCATAAATTTATTTTTAATTAATATAATTTATGTATTCAGATGTATTATATAATTTCTCTGAAGATTGTTATGTTATTGGGGTATTCTTTTGGTTGAGAATCTTTTTTATAACTGGAAATACAAAATTTGTGTGTTATAATTGAGTTTGTTGAGTTATATTAGGAGTCTATTATGTTAATTGATTCACTTTTCGTTTAAAAACAGTGTAATCCTCTATTTCACGCCGTGAATACCGTCGAGTACAATAATTTGTCCAGCTGTAATCCCATATTTCACGCTATGAATACAGTCGAATACACTCGAATATAAAAATCTATCTAACTGTAATCCCCTGATTCACGCCTAGAAATGCTACTGTATTTATGAATACAGTAGCTTAAATACATCGAATACACTCTAAAAAATCTGAAAAATAGCTATAGGAAGTAATATAGTAAATGGTAGCTACAACTAGCTAATAACCACTAAAACATAGTGATTTCTAAAAGTTTCTATTAATTTAAGCCTTGGCCCACAAGTTTCTTTTCAATATAGGAGTTACATCATACATGATAAAAAAAGCTCTCGATCGGCTAACTTTAGTTAGTTAAAAAGACCAGAAAAGTCGTACTGAAAAATATATTGAGTCAGATGTAGCGGCGAAGGAAAATGGTGCATCCATAACGGGTACGAAATATCATATATGCACTATATTTGCGGATGGACTCATTACTAGTGGCCAATATGCTGATAAATATAACTCTCTAAAGAATCATTGATAGCACTATCTACACTTATTTTGGACCAAGCAACATTCAAGATCTCACACTGCTAAATTGGCTACTGCAATTGATAAAAATACTCTGTTGTCCATTTCAAATGTATACGTTACAGCTCTCTCAGTATACTCTTGTCTAATACAGCAGTACAACATGCTCCTAATAATAAGATTAAATCGTGATTTCTAACATGTCAACACATAGTGAACTGTTAAAAATTGCAGGATATTAGCTCTGATATGGCTAAGAGCCAAACAGAGAAGGAGAGGTTAAGGGAGAGCGATAATAATACATGCAGATGCAACAGGATATATTAGAGAGACCCTCGTTCATATCATCTAGCTCAATGATTTCAAGAAGGGATTGTTTCAGAGTGAGAATAAAAGTGCTCATAACGTGTTCTAAAATAATATAAATAGAGAATAAAAACAAGAGAATTAGAAAGGAAACTTAAAAGAGATCATATTATATCTTCTTCTTCGTCGTGTGTTACAAATAGGTCACAAGAGACTCTAATTACAGAAAAAGAAAAATTCCCATAACAAACTTCAAAACTTAAACTTATTGATATATAACAAGATTACTCCATAAATCTGTAATTGCGGGACATCTGATATGCAAGTAACGTTGTTTCTTACAAGGATCTTAAAAAGGTCCTAGATAGGAAGTGCACTGCACAACCACAAAAGTCGCTCCCTGACCCTAACAACTTTATACATCAACAAATCCATGAAGAACGAATTTTGGGAAGATGAACAAGAATTGGCAGCTCATATTTCGATGGACTCCACAAGTAGGGCATTGATGTGAGGTTTCAAGACTTTCTCCGGATGAGTGTACCATCTAGATTGTGTATATAAGTAACCTCAACAATAAGGGCAAGATTGAGAATATGAGATAAAAACTCCGTAGCGACAGGAGTGGGCCTAAGAAGTCCTTCATTAAGATCCTTCCATGCTGCCTCAGCCATTTCTTGAAATTTAGTCATTGCCTCTTTTGTTGATATGCCATAATCTCTTATGCAGTACTCAATTCCTGTTGCAGTTTGCCCCTACTTTTCTCAACCTGGAAAGGTAGATAGATTAGGCGTTAGCTTTTATATTGCCGCAATACTTTATTTTTCCAAATCACATATAATTATAAAAGTTTGTGAGATATAACTCATATCTCGTATGTGGCTGTGTCATCAATAACTCGGCATATTATCACACTAGCTTCAAGAATTTTAGGATTCTTTGACAACCACTCAAAATCATGCTCCGTCTTCATGCCCAAATATGATGTTGTCGCAAGGTAGTAATATGTAGTAGTTGCCAGTGCATTGCTTAGATATTCAGAAATAGGTGGCATATATCCTTCAATAAACCATATTGACTCGACATTATAATTTCTTACTACTTCTTTCATCTGTGAATATAAAATATACATGTTCACATGTTAGATAATATTGATCGAATTGTATCAAGTTTCTGATCACTAAAAAACGTACAGAAGGTAACATAAAGAGAGAAATGGATTAAGGAAAAATATATTTCGATAGTTAAGTTGCTCAAACATACTCTTTCTATTGCATGGCGGACAATATATGATCTTCCAGCACTAGACAATTCCTTTTCATAATCCTTGTAAAGATCTAGAATAGCTTTATAACTGATTTTCATGCAATCAGAAAGCCAATCAATTTTGTTAATATCCCATCTGCAGGATGACAAAATTAAGGTGAACTCATGCATTTTGAAAGAACACAACTATAATGAGTAAAAGTTCGTCTTAATCTTTTCACGACGACATTCACTATCGAGGTATATCTGAATAAGTGAATTGATGACGTGCATACCTTTGTATGGCATCTGTGTGTGCCTCAAGTTCTTTAACTGTACCGTAAGCATCAAAGGTGTCATCCACAATCGAAATCACTGATATTATCTTAATGAGCATGACACGAGCTTGAGAGTATTGAGGCTCAAAATAAACTCCTAATGCCCAAAAGTAGCATTCAACTACTCGATTTATAGCATATGGAAGCGTTGTTACGAAATACAAATCTTTCCACCATATGCATCATAACAAATTTACATTAGTTCTTGAGATATGATCAATCAAAAAGGGTCCATCGTTTTTATATATCCCACCTTGATACTTTAGCAAGTTCTTGTTTGTGCAACAATTGGAGCAAGTTGAAATCCAATTTGGCAAATTGAAGTAACACATCATTTTTTGATTGTTCCTTCTCATAGATTGATGAGATGAAGAGTCGGGTCTCGACTCTAGGTACGCCCTTGTGCAAACATTGCTCAAGGGCATGTGTCACTTGCTCCCTTAGTGGAGATTTCAAATGTGGAGCTGCAGATTCAAGATGGATAGTGGAGAAAGCAAGTCCATATTCTAAGATATCATCAGCATGAGTCCTTTCATATGAAGCTTCATACAAATTCAATAACCCTAAGACATCACTAGCGAGAGACTATTTGAATTTGCCATTTTCATCTTGGAATTTGCTGAAAATGTAATGACCCGACCGGTCGTTTTGAGAATTAATACCTTGTTCCCCTATTAATTGCTTTTCCCATATTTGTTTCTGCTATTGTAAGTTGTTGCAAAGATTCGTTTTGAGTGTCGGAATCTTTTGGGACATTTAGTCCCTAAATGAGAGCTGAAGCTTTAGAATTTGGACCGTAGTTGGAATGGTATAAAGACGGACTCGGAATGGAATTCTGTCAATTCCGTTAGCTCCGTTGGATGATTTTGGGCTTAGGGGCATATTCAGATTGTGTTTTGGAGGTCATTAGCTTATTTAGGCTTGAAATGCCGAAAGTTGAATTTTTGAAGTTTCCGGATCGATAGTGAGATTTTGATATCGGGGTCGGAATCCGATTCTGAAAGTTGGAATAGTTTCTTAGTGTTGAATGTGACTTGTGTACAAAATTTGAGGTTAATCGGATATGGTTTGGTTGGTTTCGACATCGGTTGTAGAATTCTTGAGATTTCAAGTTCATTAAGCTTGGATTGGAGGATGATTCGTGGTTTTAGCATTGTTTGATATGATTTGAGGGTTCGATTGAGTCTGTATGATGTTTTAGGATTGGTTGGTATGTTTGGTTGAGGTCTCGGGGGCCCCGGGTGAGTTTCGGATACTTAACGGATTGGAATTTGGACTTAGGTAATTTCTGAACTTGCTGAACCTGATGGTTTCGCACATGCAGAGTTTGGACCGCAGGTGCGGCACCGCAGAAGAGTGTTGGTGACCCAGATATGGTCTGAGGCTTGGGGATCAGAGGTCGCAAATGCGGCTCAAGGACCGCAGAAGCGGAACCGCATCTACGAGTAAAGGGACCGCAGGTGCAGTGGACCCCTCGCAGAAGCGGAAATCACTGGGCAAAAAGAGAGAAAACGAGGGTTTGAAATTTATAACTTCTAAAATCGAATTGGAGCTTGGTGGAGGGTAATTTCTGGGGAGATTTTGAAGGAGAAATATTGGGTAATAAATTCTAATTCTAATTTGGTTCTTATACACTAATCTATTTTTATTTTCCTCATTTAATCTAAGAATTTGAGTGGAAGAATGGGTATTTGGGGGAAAATTTCCCCAACCAAGTTTTTGGGTTCTGATCGGGTTTTAGTTGTCAGAATTGAGTGATTTTTGGATGAGTGGTCTCATGAGTGAATGGGTGTTCTAAATTGGTAACTTTTACCCGATTCCGAGATGTGGGCCAGGGGAGGATTTTTGGGTGTTTTTCTATTTTCTTGCCTTAGCTCCGATTTCATTAGCTAAATTAGTTGTTTGTAGTTTTATTTACGTTATGTAATTGATTTGATTAGATTTGGGCCACTTGGAGTTGGACACTCGTGGCAAGAGCGTGATATCTGATTGATTTTTGAGTTGGTTCGAGGTTAGTGGCTTGCCTAACCTTGTGCGGGGGAACTCCCCTTAGGATTTGGTATTGTTATTATATGAATGCTGTGTACGTGAGGTGACGAGTGTGTACATGTGCTAATTGTTAAAAAAAACTCTATTTTCATTAAGTAAATATCTATGTTTTTCTTTTAACTGAGCAACATTAGTATATGAAGCCTCCTGTTTAGCTTAGGAAAGCATGCTTATGTGACTTAACCGTCTTATCTGCTTTAACTTCTTACTTGGATTTTTGTGTAACATGTTTAGAGTAGATATTTCCTATTTTCCTATACGAACTTGAATAGAATTGTAAGATTCTTTCTTGAGACTATTGTGTGTTTACTTTGGGACTACGGATCAGTATTCCAGGAGACCCCCCTGCATGTTTGCTTTGGGACTATAAATCAGTATTCTGGGAGATCCCCCTACACATTTATAATTGGGATTATGGGACGATATCCCGGGAGATCCCCCTGTATTGGATATTTAGTTTGGGACTACGGATTGGTATTCTGGGAGATTCCCCTACATATTTACGATTTGGACTACGGGATGATATCTCGGCAGATCCTCTGCACACTTACATTTGGGACTACGGGATGATATCCTGGGAGATTCCCTATTACTATCTCTGTGTACTGAGTTATATTCTTTATGTGATTTTATTCTTTATTGACTGTGAATATTTTAATTATACTGTCATATTTCATACTGTTTTTACCTAGTTTTGTATATATAAATATAAAATCAGTAGGACCCTGACCTTCCTCGTCACTACTCGACCAAGCTTAGGTTTGGCACTTACTGGGTACCGTTGTGGTGTACTCATGCCCTTTCCTGCACATGTTTTTCGTGTGCAGATCCAGGCTCTACCTCTCGGTCATACTTCCAATGAGGCGAGGCGATCCAGAGACTTCGAGGTATATCTGCCGCGTCCGCAGACCTAGAAGTCCCTTTCTGTTCCTCCTTTAGTTATAGACTTTCTATATTTTTCTTCGTTGTTAGACTTTCTGGAGATTAGATACACTATGTACTTTTGTAGCTTGTGATTTCATGAGATTTCGGGTTTTGGGAGTGTTTTGTGTTCAATTTGAGAGAGTGTTATTGTATATGTCGAGCGACATTTTAAACTCCTTTACAATATTTTCCTATAAATTGTTAGTTTTGCATTTTTATTTCATTTTCGAGGTTTTATTAGGCTTATCTAGTCGTAGAGACTAGGTGCCGTCACGACAGTTCACAGAGGGAGAACTTGGGTCGTGACAAGTTGGTATCAGAGCTCTAAGTTCATAGGAGTCATTAATCACAAGCCGATTTATTTTAGTCTCGTAGATCGGTACAGAGATGTCTGTACTTATCTACGAGAAGCTATGTAACTGTTAGTAAAATTCCACTTCATTTGATCTTCTTGTCCTGCGAGATTTTGATATCAAAACTCTAAACCTCTGTCTTCTATTCTCTCACAGATGGTGAGGACACGTGCTACCAGAGATGACCAGACACCTACGCCCCCTACTAGAGCCGCCAGAGGTCGGTGTCGAGGTAGAGGCCGAGGACGCACATGTGGTGTAGCCGGAGCACCTGCGTGAGCTACCGCAGAGGAGCCACCAGCAGCTCCAGCCAGAGCCAGGCACCTGATACGCCTACTGCTACTACTACTCCAGCTCTCCAGGAGACCCTTGCACAGTTCATGAGCATGTACACCACTCTAACTCAGGCAGGGTTGATTCCCCTTGCTGCAGCCACATCCCAGGCTGGGGTAGGAGCATAGACTTCTGCCGCCCGCACCCCAGAGTAGCGGGTCCAGGTTGATCAGATCCCAGAGGTTATATCGGTACCTTTTGTTGCCCCAGTTCAGCCCGAGGATAGGGCAGTAGCTTCGGAGGATGAGCAGTAGAGGCTTGAGAGGTTCAAGAAGTACAAGCCTCCTACATTCAGTGGTCTAGCATCAGAGGATGCTTTGGGATTTCTGGAAGAGTGCTACCGTTTCCTCTACACTATGGGTATATCAGGATCGAGTGGGGTTTCTTTCACTGCCTTCCAACTTTAAGGAGAAGCCTATCAGTGGTGGCGTACTTTTGAGTTGGACAGTCTAGCGGCAGCTTCCCTTACATGGACCAAGTTTTTAGATATGTTTTTGAGGGAGTATGTTCCTCGGAGCCTCAAAGACACATGGCGTGCTGAGTTTGAGCATTTGCGCCAGGGTACTATGACTGTTTCAGAGTATGTTATCCGTTTCACTGACTTGGCTAGGCATGCACCAACCTTGATTTCTATAGTTTGTAAGAGAGTTTGCCGGTTTATTGAGGGGATCATTTCCAGCATCACGTCTAGCATGGCCCAGAAGTTGGAGATGGATATTTCTTATCAGCAGGTAGTGAGAATTGATAGGAGAGTAGAGGGCATGCTTGCTCGGGATAGAGAGAAGAGGGAGGCCAAGAGGTCTCGAGAGTCGGGCCATTATTCTAGTGCTCGTGCTCCAGCTGCAGTTCATCATGGTAAGGGTTATATGCATCGCCCCATTCATTCAGCTCTTCCAGCAGCCAGTGATATTCTAGCTCATCCTAGACCTCAGGAGCCTTATTATGCACCTCCAGTATCTAGTGCACCTCCTGCATTGGGTGCTTTTAGTGGTCAGTCCTGGCCCGAGCCATTCACAGTCGCTACGTCCTCCTAGAGCTTGTTTTGAATGTGGTAACACATGCCACATGGTGAGGGATTGCCCCAAACTTATGAGGGGTGCACCTCTACAACATTCTCAGCCACAGCGTGCTCCACCAAGTCCTCAGGCTATGATTACAGCACTAGTTGCTACCCCACCTGCTCAGCCAGCTAGAGGTGGAGGTCGGGGAGGTAGAGGTCGCCCTAGAGGGGGAGGCCAGGCCAGATACTATGCCCTTCCTGCCCGTACTGAGGTTGTCGTCTCTGATTCTGTCATCACAGGTATTGTCCTGGTTTGTCATAGAGATACATCAGTTCTATTCGATCCAGGCTCCACTTATTCTTATGTGTCCTCTTATTTTTCCCAGCATTTGGGCCTATCTCGGGACTCTTTGAGTTCCCCTATTTATGTTTCTACTCCTATGGGAGATTCTCTTATTGTGGACCATATTTATTGGTTGTGTTTGATTGCTCTTAGTGGTTTTGAGAGCAAAATCGATTTATTATTGCTCAGCAAGGTAGATTTTGATGTTATCTTGGGCATGGACTGGTTGTCGCCCCATTATGCTATTCTTTATTATCACACCAAAATCGTGACGCTGGCTATGCCAGGTGTACCGTGAGTAGAGTGGAGGGTTACTTTAGATCACACTCCCAGTAGAGTTATTTCATTCCTTAAGGCTCAGCGAATGTTTGAGAAGTGGTGTGACATGTATCTAGCTTATGTGAGAGATGTCAGTATCGATACCCCTACAGTTGATTCAGTCCTAGTAGTACGGGATTTCCCTAATGTGTTTATAGCTGACCTTCCAGGTATGCCACCCGACAGAGATATTGATTTCGGCATTGATTTGTTACCAGACACTTAGCCCATTTCTATTCCTCCTTATCGTATGGCTCCTCCTAAGTTGAAGGAGTTGAAGGAGCAGTTGCAGGAATTACTTGATAAGGATTTTATTCGGCCCAGTGTATCACCTTGGGGTGTTCTTGTCTTGTTTGTGAAGAAAAAGTATGGTTATATGCGTATGTGCATTGATTATTGCCAGTTGAACAAAGTTACAGTGAAGAACCAGTATCCCTTGCCTCGTATTGATGATCTTTTAATCAGTTGCAGGGTGCTCGAGTGTTTTCTAAGATTGAATTGCGTTCAGGTTAGCACCAGTTGAAGATTCGGGAGTCAGATATCCCGAAGACTGCTTTCAGGACTCGGTATGGTCATTACGAATTCCTTGTTATGTCATTTGGGCTGACCAATGCCCCATCAGCATTTATGCATTTGATGCACAGTGTGTTCCAGCCATATCTTGACTCGTTCGTCATTATCTTTGTTGATGACATCCTGGTATACTCCCGGAGTTGGGAGGATCATGAGCAGCACCTGAGGACAATGCTTCATACTTTGAGAGAAAAGAAATTATATGCAAAGTTCTTGAAATGTGAGTTCTGGTTGGATTCCATGGCATTTTTGGGTCACGTGGTATCGAGTGAAGGGATCAAGGTGGATCTGAAGAAAGTAGAAGCAGTGCAGGGTTATCCCAGACTATCCTCAACTACAGAGATCTGTAGTTTCCTTGGCATGACAGGTTACTACAGTCGATTTGTTGAGGGATTTCCATCAATTGCATCACCTATGACCAGGATGACCCAGAAGGGTACTCCCTTCAGGTGGACCCTCATTTTCTTGTCCTCAAGGACAAAGTGTTGCATGGTGATGCTAGAGATGTGACCATTGGTGGTGACGGGTTATTGAGTATGCAGGGTCGGGTATGTGTACCAATTGTTGATAGGCTTCGGGAGTTGATTCTAGAGGAGGCCCAGAGTTCGCGGTATTCCATCCATTCGGGTGCCGCAAGATGTACCAGGATTTAGACAGCACTATTGGTGGAGGTGGATGAAGAAAGAAATAGTTAGGTTCGTAGCTCGGTGCCTCAATTGTTAGCAGGTAAATATGAGCACCAGAGACCGGGAGGCTTGCTTCAACAAATAGAGATTCCGGAGTGAAAGTGGGAGCGGATCACCATGGACTTCGTAGTTGGACTCCCACAGACTTTGAGAAAGTTCGATGCCATTTGGGTGATTGTGGATCGGCTGACCAAGTCCGCACACTTCATTCCTGTGTGTACTACCTATTTTTCAGAGCGGTTGACTGAGATTTATATCCGGGAGATTGTTCGTCTGCATGGTATTCCATTTTCTATCATTTCAGATAGAGGTACTCAGTTCACATCACGGTTCTGGAGGGTCGTACAACATGAGTTGGGTACCCGGGTAGAGTTGAGCACTTCATTTCATCCCCAGACGGATGGACAGTCCGAGCTCACTATTCAGATTCTTGAAGATATGCTCTGCACGTGTGTGATGGAGTTTGGAGGTTCTTGGGATCAATTCTTGCCACTGGCGGAGTTTGCCTACAACAACAGTTATCTGTCCAGCATTCAGATGGCACCGTATGAGGCTTTGTATGGTAGGCGGTGTAGATCCTCGGTGGGTTGGTTCGAGCCGGGCGAGGCTAGATTATTGGGCACAGACTTGGTTTAGGACTATTTGGAGAAGATTAAGGTGATTCAGGATAGACTCCGCATAGCCCAGTCCAGACAGAAGAGTTATGCGGACCAAAAGGTTCGCGATGTTTTATTTATGGTTGGAGAGCGTGTTTTTCTTCGGGTTTCGCCTATGAAGGGCGTTATGTGATTTGTAAAGAAGGGCAAGTTGAGCCTTTGAGGTGTTGCAGTATGTCAGAGAGGTTGCTTATTAGCTGGCCTTACCTCCCAGCTTGGCAGGAGTTCATCCGGTATTTCATGTTTCGATGCTACGGAGATATTACGGTGATCCGTCGCACGTGTTGGATTTTAGTTCAGTCTAGTTGGACATGGATATATCTTATGTTGAGGAGCCAGTGGTGATATTGGACATGCAGGTTCAAAAGCTGAGGTCAAAGAACATTATATCAGTGAAGGTTCAGTGGTGGGGCCAGCCGATCTAGGAGGCGACTTGGGAGACCAAGCAGGATATGTGCAGCCGTTACCCTCATCTTTTCACCACTTCAGGTATGTCTCTATACTCGTTCGAGGATGAATGAATGTTTTAAGAGGGGGAGGATGTAACGATCCGACCGGTCGTTTTGAGAATTAACGCTCTATTCCCCTATTAACTAATTTTCCCGTATTTATTTCTGCTATTGTGAGTTGCCAGGAAGATTCGTTTTGAGTTTCAGAGTGTTTTGGGACATTTAGTCCCTAAATGAGAGCTTAAGATTTAGAATTTGGATCGTAGTTGGAACGGTATAAAGACAGCCTCAGAATGAAATTCCGTCGATTCTGTTAGCTCTGTTGGATGATTTTGGGCTTAGTGGCGTGTTCGGATTGTGTTTTGGAGGTGCATAGCTTATTTAGGCTTGAAATGCCGAAAGTTAATTTTTTTAAATTTCCGGATCGATAGTGAGATTTTGATATCGGGGTCGGAATCCGATTCCGAAAATTGGAATAGTTCTGTAGTGTTGAATGTGACTTGTGTACGAAAATTGAGGTCAATCGGACATGTTTTGGTTGGTTTTGGCGTCGGTTGTAGAATTCTTGAGATTTCAAGTTCATTAGGCTTGGATTGGAGGATGCGGCGCCGTAGAAGCGTGAGTAAACAACAGAATCTTGAGATTGGCGTACTCACGTTACTCCCTGAGGCTTGGGGATTAGAGGTCACAGATGCAGCTCAAGGATCGCAGAAGCGGAACCGCATCTGCGAGTAAAAGGGTGCAGGTGCAGAATCTGGTCGTTTAATGAAATTTCACAGGTGCGGGGTAGGAGCCGCAGAAGCGGGACCACAGGTGCAGTGGACCCCTAGCATAAGCGAAAATCGATGGGCAGAAAGAGAGAAATCGAGGGTTTGAAATTCATAACTTCTGAAATCGAATTGGAGCTCGATGGAGGGCGATTTATGGGGAGATTTTGTCACGGCCCCAAATGCCCGGTCGTGATGGCGCCTATCATATTACTAGGTAAGCCAACCCAAACCATTAACCACAATAAATTTCTTTTACGAAACCATTTTCTAGCACTGATTAAATATAAAAATTCTCATATGAAATGTATAAAACAACTGAAATGTGCGGAAACATTAAAGAAAATAGACCAACACAGCCCAACTATCTAGTGTCACGAGTCTAGAGCCTCTTAATAAACAAAATTCGACTGTCTAATACATGACAAGTCTAAAATGTAGAAAAGAACAAGATAGGAAGGAGGAAAGCAGGGCTGCGGACGCCGTGCAACTACCTTGCAATCTCCGATAAGCTCTGAAAATGCTGGGAACCCTCACTCTGTCGCTCGGGTACCTGGATTTACACACAAGGTGCATGGAGTAACGTGAGTACGCCAACTCAGTAAGTAACTAAAGTAAATAAGGTCTGAAAGCAGTGACGAGCAGTTAAAAATTCATATAAAAGA
Source organism: Nicotiana sylvestris (assembly GCF_000393655.2). Classification (NCBI taxonomy): domain Eukaryota; kingdom Viridiplantae; phylum Streptophyta; class Magnoliopsida; order Solanales; family Solanaceae; genus Nicotiana; species Nicotiana sylvestris. The sequence continues at coordinate 158,743,502 of NC_091061.1, read as the reverse complement.
GTAAATAACAGAATATCAAGTCAAACTCCACAGTTTCAAAACCAGTTTCTTCATAAAGCTTCAGTTTCAATTGAAATACTTGAAATCGTTTATTTGGCAGTTTTCAAGATAGGCTTATTATAAAAGAAGAGTGAAATCAGCAAAAATGTAATAAATGGGCCCCTCGGGCAAGGTATCACTCATAATTATAGCCTTTCGGGAAAGCCTCCCAGTCACTCGTGACTCATCTCTCGTCACACAGTACTCACACTCAGCACTCATGCTCAATATTATCTCAAAATAGTAATAATCATAATAACCGCTGCAGCGTGCAGCCCGATCCACAGTTTATAGTCGACTATGCTCACTGGAGGTGTACAGAATCTGGAGGGGCTCCTACAGCCCAAGCGTCATATCGCTGCGACACGCATCCCGATCCAATATATATATCGCTGCGGCGTGCAGCCCGATCCATAATATATACATATAATATTGCTGCAGCGTGCAACCCAATCCATAATATTTATAATCCTCACCATTAGGTCCTCAACCCTTCTTAGTTATTAACCTCACAGCCACTCGGGCATAATATTAGGATTCAGGGAACTCAGTCCAAACAGTTCTCACATTTACAATGGTTACTTACCTCAAACCGGATGAACTACTACTTCGCAACACCTTTGCCTCTCGCCTCGGCCTCAACTCGCACCGAATCTACCCAAAATCAGAATCATAACATTAGAATATGCTAAGGGATCGAAGCCCAAGCAAATATAATCAAATTATACCAAAAATTCTGAAATTGGTCCAACCCGACCCCGGTCTCAAGTCTCGAAATTCGATAAAAATCACAACAACGGAATCCTTACCCCCCCCCCCCACGAGTTCATACATACCAAGAATATCAAAATCGGAGTCCAAATGACCCCTCAAATTTCCATTTTAAGGTCTCTAAATCTCAAGCCCTAATTACCCATTATTGCACTGATCTCTCCAAATTCTCACCACTAATTAGACCTTTAATCACATATAAATGAGTTATGAAGTCAAGAATATTACCTCCAAATGATTCCCCTTTGGTTTTCTCAAAAATCTCTCTCAAAAGCTTCAATCCCGTTCAAGAATGGTGAAAAAATGGAGAAGGGTCGCGGATTGGGCTATTAAAACACTGCCCAGCCTTTTAATTTACTCAATCGCGATTGTGGAAAACCTATCATGATCACGGAGCACAAAATCGGAGTTCAAATGACCCCTCAAATTTTTATTTTAAGGTCTCTAAATCTCAAGCTCCAAATTCTCACCACTAATTAGACCTTTAATCACATATAAACGAGTTATGAAGTCAAGAATATTACCTCCAAATGATTCCCCTTTGGTTTCCTCAAAAATCTCTCTAAAAAGCTTCAATCCCGTTCAAGAATGGTGGAAAAATGGAGAAGAGTCGCGGATTGGGCTATTAAAACACTGCCCAGCTTTTTAATTTACTCAATCACGATCACGGATAACCCATCGCGATCGTGAAGCACAAACTCCACTGGTCCAAAATTTCACTCTACGCGATCGCGTATATACCCACGCGAATGCGATGCTCAGAGTCTTACACCTACGCGATCGTGAATGAGCTCACGCAATCGCGATACACAGAAACCTACACTCATGCAATCGCAGCCCTATCTACGCGAACGCAAAGAATAACTTGGATGCCCCCTGAGACAGCTCTACGCGATCGCGAACCTCCTCACGCGATCGCGATGAAGAAAAACCTGCAACAGAACTGAAGCTAAAATCTGCAACTTTTTAAAATGCAATTTGATCCGTTTAACTACCCAAAACTCACCTGAGGCCCTCAGGACCTCAACCAAACATGCCAACATACCTCATAACATTATTCAAACTTATTCCAACCTTCGGAACGCTCACAACAACATCAAAACACCAAAATCACATCGGATTCAAGCATAAGAATTCCAAACACTTCAAAATTCCCCTTTCAATCAAAACGTCTATTAAACCTCGTTCGAATAACTTGAAATTTTTCACACACGTCACAAATGACACAAAGGACCTATTCCAACTTCTGGAATTCCATTCCGACCCCCATATCAAAATCTCACCTATCAACCGGAAAACGCCAAAAATTCCAATTTCACCAATTCAAGCCTAAATCTACTCTGAACCCCCAAAACACATTCCGATCACTCTCCTAAGTCCCAAATCACCTCCCAAAGCTATCCGAACCATTGGAACTCACATCCGAGTCCTTTAACACATACGTCAACATTCGATTGACTTTTCCAACTTAAGCTTACTCAAAAGAGACTAAGTGTCTCAAACCTTACCAAAATCTCTCCGAACCCGAACCAATAAACCCAATAACATATAATACAACTGAACAAAGCAATAAGAAGCAGAAATGGGTAAAACAGAGCGGTAACTCATGAAACGACCGGCTGGGTCGTTATAGATTTTGAAGGAGAAAGATTGTGTAATGAATTCTAACTCTAATTTGGTTCTTATACACTAATCTATTGTTATTTTCCTCATTTAATCTAAGAATTTGAGTGGAAGAATGAGATTTGGGGGAAAAGTTCTCCAACCAAGATTTTGGGTTTTGATCGAATTTTAGTTGTCGGAATTAAGTGATTTTTGGACAAGTGGTCTCGTAAATGAATGGGTGTTCTAAATTGATAACTTTTACCCAATTCTGAGACGTGGGCTCGGGGAGGATTTTTGGGTGTTTTTCTATTTTCTTGCCTTAGCTCCGATTTCATTAGCTAAATTAGTTGTTTGTAGTTTTATTTACGTTATGTAATTGATTTGATTAGATTTGGGCCACTCGGAGTTGGATACTCGTGGCAAGAGCGTGATAGAAAAAGGATTGATTTTTGAGCTGGTTCGAGGTAAGTGGCCTGCCTAACCTTGTGTGGGGGAACTCCCCTTAGGATTTGGTACTGTTGTTATATGAATGTTGTGTACGTGAGGTGACGAGTGCATACATGTGCTAATTGTTGAAAAAATCCCGTTTTCATTAAATAAATATCTATGTTTTTCTTTTAAATGAGCAACACTAGTATATGAAGCCTTTTGTTTAGCTTAAGAAAGCATGCTTATGTGACTTAACTGTCTTACCTGCTTTAACTGCTTACTTGGATTTTTGTGTAGCATGTTTAGAGTAGAGAATTCTTGTTTTCCTGATACGAACTTGAATAGAATTGTTTCTTGAGACTATTGTGTGTTTACTTTTGGACTACGATCGGTATTCCGGGAGATCCCTCTGCATGTTTACTTTGGGACTACGGATCGGTCTTCCGGGAGATCCCCCTGCACATTTATAATTGGGACTACAGGACAATATCCCGGGAGATCTCCCTGTACTGGATATTTACTTTGGGACTACGGATCGGTATTCCAGGAGATTCCCTACATATTTACAATTTGGACTATGGGACAATATCCCGGGATATCCTCTGCACACTTACGTTTGGGACGGGACGATATCCTAGGAGATCCCTTGTTACTATCTCTGTGTAATGAGTTATATTCTTTATGTGATTTTATTCTTTATCGACTATGAGTATTTTAATTATACTGTCACATTTCATATTGTTTTTACCTATATATATATATAAAAACTAGTAGCGCCCTAACATTCATCATCACTACTCGACCGAGGTTAGGCTTGACACTTAGTGGGTACCGTTGTAGTGTACTCATGCCCTTTCCTGCACATGTTTTTCGTGTGCAGATCCAGGTTCTATCTCTCAGCCATACTTCCAGTGAGGGGCGATCCAGAGACTTTGAGGTATATCTGTCGCGTCCGCATACCTAGAAGTCCCTCTCTGTTCCTTCTTTAGTTATAGACTTCCTATATTTTTCTTTGTTGTTAGACTTTCTGGAGATTAGATACACTATGTACTTCTGTAGCTTGTAATTTCATGAGATTTCGGGTTTTGGGAGTGTTTTTTCAGTTTGAGAGAGTGTTATTGTATATGCCGAGCGACATTTTAAACTCCTTTACAATATTTTCCTGTAAATTGTTAGTTTCGCATTTTTATTTTATTTTCGAGGTTTTATTAGGCTTACCTAGTCGTAGAGACTAGGTGCCATCATGATAGTTCATGGAGAGAAAACTTGGGTCGTGACAGAAAATTTCAGGTATTTCAAGAAAGAAAGCTCAAGATTAATTAACGTTCTTGCAATAAATGGATAATAATTTTAACAACAATTTTAAAGGTGTGCTTCATGATGAACTTATACCAGGAGAGATGTTGAAACCATGTTGCCTGAGCAATCGAAATTGAAGTGGAAAAGTGCACAAATCGTCGCAGTTTGAGTTTTGGTTATAAATTTGATCCAAAATCTCATCAATTTCTTTTTCAAAGTGGTAGGAGATGCCAAGATGTTCTATAATGTCAATCAAATTCAATGTATCAGCCAATTTCATTCCAGTTGCTAACAGCATATTCCTCGTTTGTTCATTCAATGCTTCAATCTCTTTAGCATACTTTTCTGCAACCTATATATAATGTATTTTAAAGAACAGAAAAATAAACGTTCAAAATACATTATCCAATAAGCACAAAGACGACAATGGCTCTGTATGTAAGAAGAAAAGATAATTAGTAAGTACCTGATTATCAATGGAGAAAGAAAGGAACTGATGGCCCCAAAGACTAGGAGAGAAGTCGGCGACGGGGCGAACAATCTCTTCTTCTTCCTCAATCTTCACAAGGTTATTGCCAACTGCAGCCGAAGCCATTGCTAATTAATTTATAAGAGAATTTTCGGTGCTTCAGAAGAAATAAACTCTAGGATATATGAAAGAGTGATGAGTGAGAGACGATGACTCAAATGGAAGAGAAGGCATAAGTATTTATAATTATTTCTTCAGTTGTCTTACTTGACCAAATACCAGATAGTACCCAGCAGTAGTACTCAGCAGCCTTTTGATTTCTTCCTTGGCGTCTCAGTAATGTAAGTTTAAAACAACAATTAATAGCCAGTTTGGCCAAACTTTTTCAAACTAGAAAGTAAAGAAAAAAGTATTTTTTTTTTCAAAGTTGATGTATTTGACCAAGATTTAGGAAAAAATTGCTTTTGAATAAAATAAAGCATTTTTGAGAAAAAAAATATACTTAGAAATACTTTTTAAAGCATGATCAAACACTAATACAGCTGCTCAAAAGTACTTTTCAAATTAATTAGCCAAATACACACTGTTTCTCACCAAAAGTACTTCTAAAAAAAGTACGTTTGAAAAAAAAAATTTCTCAAAATAAATTAATTTTAGAAGTTTGGTCAAACAGTCTGGCTTATTGTCACACTTCGATAATGGGTTGGTAACACTTCCATTTTGTTGGAATTAATATTCTTTTGTAGTGAATCGATGGTGGATAGACCTTTTTGGTAGGTGTAATTGGCTAATAATGGAATATACGGGTATAATATAAAACATAAGTTTAGTTCATAATATATTAAACTTGGAGAAACTTTTATTTATAATTTTAACACTTTCTTAAAGGACTTTGGATGAAGAGATATTGGAGAACACCATTGTGATATCATTTTTTTTTTTGGATTAGTTATTTCGGGATTATTATCGCACATTAAATGTCATATAACTAGTGTAATTGATATTGCTTATATCGGAACCGAAAATTTCAAATATGAAATTTAAATAATCCCACATTTTTGTCACGAGATTATTATCTTTTATCCCACAAACCAAGGTGGTGAATAGAAGCATAAGGTCAAAGTTCTCAATTCGACCTACTTAGGTATAAAAATGGTAAGGAAAATTACAGCAAAATATCTTATTTTCTGACTTATTATCTGTATCTCAAAATTTCAATATCGTGTATTTTCCTGCAAGTTTTTCCTTTTGTTTAACTGTCCCACAAGCTTTTCTCCTTCTGTTATTAGAGAATTTTCTCAGTTTTTTTCTATGGAAGAGAAGATAGATGAATTTAAGCATTTTAATACTTTATTAGTTGGGGCCAAATTATCAGTGAACCATATTCTTTGGTAAAAATAGCACGGTATAACCAGTTTTCGGACTGGTCATTCAAAAATAGCCAGCGTTTACGAAGTCAATGAAAAATAGCCACTATTTTGCTGCAACAGAGACCGGTCCAGCATAATATACTGGAGTTCGGTGCACCTGTGTATGAACTCCAGCATATTATGCTGGACCGGTATACTTTGCTGACTCCAGTATAATATACTGGAGACTGGAGCACCGGTGCTCCAAACTCCAGTATATTATGCTGGACTGGTATACTTGCTGGAACTCCAGTATATTATGCTGGAGTTCTAGTGCACTTATGCTGAAACTCCATCATATTATGCTGGAGTTCCAGCATACTTATTTTGGAACTCCAGTATAATATGCTGGATTTCAAGTATACTTATACTGGAACTCCAGCATCATATACTGACGTATTTTCCTTGTTTTAAACGGTGTTTCCGCTAAGATTTATCTTTACATGAAAAATGGCTAAATTTCGATTACTTTTGAAACTGGGCTATTTTTGAACGACCAGTTGTAAATCTGGCTATTTTTAAATTTCTCCCTATTATTTGTGACGATTACTATGAACAAACCACTTTATATACATTTCTTTTTATAACCACAAAGGCGGCTAGATTATATTAAGCTAATAAAATTTAATACTGAATTTATAAAATGAAATCTTATTAATTTAGTCACGATAAAAGAGATAAAATTTTCATGTATAGGTATATAAAATTGTAGATTGAGTGCTACATGAGATATTATTGTGTATCAACAAAAGAGGCAATGACTAACTCCAGCATACTTATACTGCAAACCATTAAACTCGGAAAAAATACTGCAAATATATATTTATATATAGACTGAGAACCCCTTGAATAATTTATGAATAATTTATCTGGCCACCTCAGTAAACAAAACCAAGGCAAACGTATTGGTTTTGTAGCTTGCTCAAGCACTTCAGTTACTTGAAGGATCCAGGTTTGAAACGTGCCTCCTACGCTTCCTTTTAAAAATTACTAGTATTACTACCCGCACATCGCGCGGACTTTATTAAAGAATATTAATCATATCAAACATTTATGATCTGATTTGTTTGTATACGTTTTAACAAAATTGTAGTTATCGTCTTATCTCAATGTTAGTACCCTTATAATAAAAATATATATAACTAAATTATATAAATCATATAATCATCGAATAACTCTTGGATGATACTAAAATATCATACTCCTTTCTTTTCAATTTATCTGGCAGTATTCGAGTTAGTAAAAAATAAGGAAGACTTTTAAAACTTGTGGTCTAAAATAAACCATAAATATTTATATGCCTACAAATCAATTCATTAAGGGGTAAAGTATACATTCTACTAACAAAATTATTTCTAAGTAAGGAAAGGTGACATTCTTTTTTAGACTGACTAAAAAGGAAAAAAGTGCCGCATAATTGAAACGGGTGAAATAATTATATAGTTTGTGCTCCACAATCTAAAAATATAACACGATTCTACACAGATTAGAATATATTATAATTTAATGAATCTAAAAAATGCTTGATTTTCTATTTTTATAACTTTATTTGTTATTTGATCATCATAATCATCGTTAGAACCTTTAATTTTGTCCTCGTAATGAAGATCATAAAGTTTTTCTTTTGTAAAGAGATGTATATTTAGAGCCATGGGGTTTGCTCCCTTTCAAGGTCTCAAGTTCGAAACCCACTGGGTGCAAATAATTTCTGAGGGCCATCGGACTGGGTAAAACCTGAATTAACCGTGGTGCACTTGCGGGAAACTCCTTGCCGAGGGCCTGCACCCCCGGGATTAGTCGGGGCTCGAAGAGACTCGGACACCCGGTGCAAATAAAAAAAAAATAGTCTCATATGAGAAAAATAATGTTATGTCTTTTAATAATTAAAAAATAATGTGAAAATTATCTTTGACTGAATTAGAAGGTATTTTCAACTTATTTTTTGATAGATTCTTAATTCAGTAACTCGATTTATTGGTCTTACTTATTTAGTTATTTTATGAAATCTTATAGTTCTCAATTAGCTATGTGGATTGTAAATAGTGATGTTATATTCTTACTTTTATGTGTGTGTATATATATATAGATTCAAAAATTTATCTTTGAATACAATTTTAATTTATTACATAGTCTAACATATATTATCTTAAAATTATCAAGTGGCTTTTTATTAGCTTGCCACTTGGCATAATCTCAAACTACTCAATTCAAAATATCTATTAAAAATTCTTAGTAAATTTTGTGCTAATTTCTATTATATTTTATTCTAAATATTATTAGACTTTATCCTAAATCTTATTAGATTTTGTCCTAAAAGTCCCACATGGCTTAATATCGTTGTCAACTACTCTATTTATTGATATATCAACAATATTTTTAAGTATTATTTGTTTACTTAATTTTATCAAATAAATTTAAATTGTGAATATAATCATATTATATCTATTCTCCTCTTTATAAATTAGTTTATGTTCATCAAAATTTTAATTTTTTTCGCATTTAGTGTTTATGTATAATACAAATATTATTGTATTGTTTTTCTAAATTGATGGGCTTGAATTAATTCAAAGAGTAAGCATAGAAGTTATTTTTATTATTTATTGTATATTATAAATCTACTAATAATCATCATAGTTATTATTTTGTATTATTTTTTATGAGCAATTAAATTAAATTCTCCTTCCCCTTTGTATTCTTATCCTTTTATTATATATCTACACTAAATTTAGAGGGAAAGAATGTCATCTATTTATCAGTTTTATCAATGTTATTAGGAAATGACATAAGTTTTCACCGTTGAATTGAAATAGACTCTTCCTAATGAAGGTCCAATTGGATGAAAATTTTGAGATTGTATTTTCTTTTAATTTGTTCCGCAAGTAGAAGTAGTTTCTTAGCAATTAGCGCAATGGTGAAAATAGCAGTGTAGAGGATTTCTGCCAAAGGTCTTGAATGAATTAGCCCAAAGAAGAAAAAGAAGAAGATCCAAAAAAGTTGCTACTATTAAACTCAATAGAATGAGAAGAATAATACCCAAATTGGATTAATAAAGGAAAAATAGGCAAAATAAAACTTACCTTACTACTGAATATATACTCCCTTCATTGATCACATTAGAAGAATTCTCTCACAGATTCTCGTTGTGAAAATACTGCAAAAATACAAAACAAACAAAACCTACTTAGAAGTAAATTAATTAAAATTGAAATGCAGAACCTGCACTTTTTGAATAAAAAAAGAGCACCATTTAGAGTCGCGCAAATTACAAATTTTAATCCATGTAGTTTAATCATTCCTAATACATTATGAGTTTTAATGAGAATATTCTCAAGATCTTCTTCTACCTTGACTCTTCTATCCCCATCGGAGTTATCAACTTCTGTTACTTGAATGTTTCCTGCCTTGCTGGACTTTAATGCTTCATGTACATATCCACGGAAATTGTTTTTCGAAGGTTCTATCCTCGAGCAGAATACTTCAAGAAAGTTGTTCGTGCACCCCCGGTCATACACATTGATCCTGTTATCTCCTCTTAGTCCTCTACGACGAAAGTTCTCATATGTGGTATATACGAAAACAAACAAAATCACGAATGGCGAAAAAACAAAGAAAAAGAGCACATTGATATGAATTTAATTTTCTGATCTGCAGTTGACAGCCTCAAAAAATTTAATCTTATGAAAAGTTAATTCTTGTTGTAAACTGAAGCTAATCCGAATTAAATTATACATTGACATACGAGGTGTAAAAGACTAACCTGATTTCGACATATGAGATACAAATGGAAGAGGATTGTCAATTCAATTCAACTATACGTTTTTTCTAATTCAATATATGCAAGAGGAGAAATTCAGTCACTTTTTAAAAGGAAGGGGAGTGGAGGGAAGTGAGAGTAGTTGGTGATTTTTATTGGTAGTTTCTATTGCTTGAATTTTGAAAAAAAAAATGTAATTCAGTTAGTTTTTAAAAGGAAGGGGAGTGGAAGAAGTGGGAGTAGTTGGTGATTTTTATTGGTAGTTTCAATTGCTTGAATTTTGAAAAAAAAAACGTGTCTTTCACATCTATTTTTAAATAAAGTTGAATGGAATTTTGAAACTCCAAGAAAGTTGGAGGATTGTCCAAATTTTTTACATGTGTCATTATATTGTTCGGACATTTGGCTTCATGAGGTGCTTTTGTCTTCTGCTTTTAATTATAGATAGATTTTAGTCAACTGGTTTTTTTATTTTATTTTTTCTTTTTGAATTCTTTAATACAAGTCTTAACTTTTATTCTTTTCCAAACCAAGCCCACCTCTTTTTCTCCTTGAATTCTTTAATACTTGTATCTTAACTTTTATCCTATTCCAAACTAAAAAATAAAACCAACCCCACCTCTCTTCTCCAAACAGGCACGCCTAAGCCATTCAGCTAAAAAACAAAACCCCTTTTTCAATTAACCTATTTCTACTTCTGCTCGAGCTCAAATCCGGCGATCGGTAGTTTGAATCGGCGCCGGCTACTAAATTGAAGCTCTTCTTCAACTGAAATAGTAAGTTTCTTAGAGTAAAATTTTGATTTTATTTGAGTAAGCTTTTTCTTTTTTTTTTTGATAATATTAACTTAGCAAAGTAATTTGGTATCAAAATTTTGCTTTCCTTAGAGCCAAAAAGTAATTGCCAAATTAATTTTGTATGCATTTGAATATTATGTGCTAATGTTATATATTTTGAAATATTCTTTCAGTGAAGTGTTTTTATTAAACAAAAACTTCAAATTAGGGAATTTTTTACAGACTAGAGTAAAATTTCGAACTTGTTTAATTTAATTAATACTTGTTCTCATAGTAGCTACACTAAGCAGTAAGCCTTAAAATTGTATTATAACTTGAATATCAGAGCTTTTTTATTTACAAGACAAATTGTAGTATTGATACAAGACAAAATATAGTATGGACTCTTAAATTGAAATGAATCATTGTTTCGTAGGAAGTTCTTGTTCTTATAACTTGAGATGGACGTATTTTTGACGAGGTTTAATTCTTCTCAACCAAGTTCTAGTTTTAGAGAGAATTCCTCCCGTCTAGTCGATGAATTTGATGTGAAATCACTAAATCCCGACCACGGAGAGAATACCCATTGATAAATATAGCCTTAGAATATGAGATGAAGGGAGAAAATACTATATTCAATAAGGGCCTTGCCAACCGGTTGATTACAAATTCCCTAAAACTTTATTCGGTAAAAAAATGCGTCAAGTTATCATAGAGTTGCGCCTAACTTTATCCTTGGAGCCAAAAACTAAATGTGTAAAGTTTACAATTACCTAAAACTTTATACAGCATTCCCTAAAACTATATTTTGCTCATAAGTTATCATATTCATTATATTCTTGTAGAGTTGCACCGAACGTTATCACTAGTAATTGGGATGTTTAAGAAAATGGTGCCCTCATCATACTCAAATCCTAGGTTCGTCTATGATGATTAAGCTCCAGTTTCGCATAGATTTTGGCTATTTTTATTCAATTTTTTTTTAAAACAGTGTTTCTTCATTGAATATAATCAGTTTTTGAAAGAAAAAAAATTCAAGTTCCCAAAAACTGGTTTAGGACAGTTTTTGGGTGAAAATATCTTTTTTACACTCACAAAACTTCAACTTTTTTCTCAAATAAAATGCATGTCCAAACACAACTTCAACTTCCAAAAATTATTATTCAACACAACTTCAAAAACTATTTTTTCAAGTTTCAACCAAATCTATATCCAAACGCTAGCTAAATTTCAAGAAATGGTTGATGCGGCATGGAAGGATATTAGCGAAGGAATTCTTAGGCCCACTCCCGTCTCTATGAAGCTTTTATATCGTATTTTAGATTTTGCTCGTATTGTTGACTTTACATATAGAAACAATCAAGATGCATGTACTAACCCTAGTCTTAAAACCTTACATTATTACTCTACTTGTGGAATCCATCAAAATTTGAGGTGCCAAATGTTGCTCATCTTAAGGGAACTTCATTCTTCTTTATTTAGAAAGTAGATATATACTCCACAAAGAAAGTAGATATATACTCCATCCATCCGTTCATTTTTAGTTGTCTACTTTGAATTTTAATGCTCTTTACGAAATAATAAATGAAATATGCATTTTATAGTTTTACCTATAATAATAATAGCATTTTCAAAAGTCTTGAAATTTTTTTGAAGGAATGAGTAATTAATAATAAGGGTAAAACAGAAAAAAAAATTATCTATCTTTTAATTTAATATAATAGATAAGTAAAATTGAAAAATATATTTTTAGTACAATAGATAAGTAAAACTGAATGGAGGGAGTATGTGTTGTATTTTTATCCTGTTGAATAAAGTTGTTAGAGAATTGCTTTTGCGATTGTGCAGTGCACTTCCTAACTAGGGCTGTCTTTAAATCCTTGTAACAATAATGCTACACGTGTTATGAATCCACTTGCACCCTATTTATAATACATTAAGAAAATGAATAAAAATTGAAGTTCCTTTTCTAGTTCTCTTGTTTTACCTTCAATTTATATTATCTTAACATCAAGCTCTCTTTTTTTTCTTTTTATCATTTTCCGTTTATACATCTTGTGACGTTCGAAATTTTCAGCGTCGGGATCATGTTGACGCCTAACATTGTACCTATTAGGCAAGTCAATGTTTTGGAATATCCTACCTTTTTCCTTTATCTTTCAAATATTTAAGACTTAACAAAATAAACCGGCGGAAATAAATACGGAAGAAAACAGTTTAAAAGCTTAATTTTATGCAATAACGAAAATTGAAATAACATCCACCCAGAACCGGTATCACAACTCATGAACCGTCTAAGATTACTACAAATAAAGGTCTGAACAAAAAGTTTACATCTGTCTTGAAAGTAGATAAAACAGAAAATGAAATGGGATAGAAGGGGACGTCAGGGCCTGCGGACGCCTGCAGGACTACCTTGGGTCTCCGGTACGCAGTGATAGCAACCAACCTCACGATCAACCACTAGCTCCAAAATCTGCACAGAAAGTGCAGAGTGCAGTATTAGTACAACCGACCCAATGTACTGGTAAGTGCCGAGCATAACCTCGACGAAGTAGTGACGAGGTTATGGCGGGGCATACAACATATACAACCTGCAACAGTTTATTCTAAATAGAAAAGAAATACAAAATATGATAAAGCAATAACTGGCATTAAATAAATCCGGAGCCCAACTATTCTACTAGTTTTCAGCTATAACCAATCCTTAAGGGTGTTTCAACATCACAATAACGAACCTCAACAGATATGAACATATAATAATAACTGATGCGGCGCGCATCCCGATCCCATCATATAAACAACAACAATATCAATATTCACCCTTATTCTTCCTTGTTGCGGCGTGCAACCCAATCCCACTTGTCCGCTCTTATTACTCCTCAACATAATCACCATTTTTCCTCCTGTTGCGGTGCGCAAAAACCCACATGTCCACCCTTATTACTCCTTGTTGCGGCGTGCAACCCGATCCCACCTGACAATCACATCTTTCCTTATTCCTCCTATTGCAGCGTGCAATCCGATCCCAATATATAAATCAATACTAATCACGAAAATAAAGACAAGTGATTCATAGATTAATTCAAATTCTTCAATATACTTATAACTCAACTCACACAACGGAATATCACTACGATTGTGAAACTTCACCAGTGTATACTACTCAGTGAGACCAACCAATGTGTACCATAATACACCAATAAACCAATAAGGACCAACAGAGTAATAAAACGAAACCAGGAAACAATTGAATACTTCAATAAAGATAACAACAGTTAATATGAAGCGATTAGACATGAAAATAATTATGAAAAAGTAGTAGTTAAGACATGTAAACAATTATGAACAAGTAGCAACTACGACATGGAATAGTTTAGTAGGAAACGGGGAAGGGAACAAGCTAAAAATGGTAATTTGGTGGCGCATAGATACTCGTCACCACACCTATATGCCACACACATGGGGATTTCACACAGCAAATAAGTCGGGGATTCCTACTCTCTCAAGTCAAGGTTAGACCAAACACTTACCTCAAGCCAACGGGTAATTCAACATTCAATCACCACTTTACCTCTTGATTCCACCACCAATTCACTCGTATCTAGTCATAATTAGTTTAACAACATCAATAAAGGCTAAATAATTCAACTCCAATACATAATTAAAGGTTTTCTACCATTTTTCCCAAAAAGTCACAAATCGACCCCGGGCCAGCTTGGTTAAAACTCGAAGTTCGGACCAAAACCCGATTATCCATTCACCCACGAATTCAAACATACAATTAGTTTTGAAATCCGATCTCAAATTGAGGTCCAAATCCCCAAAATTTGAAAATACTAATTTCTACCCAAAAACACCCAATTTCTCATGAAAAACCCTAAATTTTGAAGTGAAATCATGTAAAAAGTTGAATTAGATTGAAGAAGATGAGTTAGAAATCACTTACCTATGATTTGGAGAAATTTGGGTCTTTGAAAAATTGCCTAGGGATGTTTAGGGTTTGAGAAAATTGAAAAATGATGAAAATCTCATCTAAGTTATGATTTACACAGTCACAGACATCGCATTTGCGATAACAGGTTCGCAAATGCGACCAAAGCATGGCAAATGTGAAGCTTGGCCTGAGCTGCTGACTTCGCAAATGCGAATTATTGTTCGCAAAAGCGGTGACTGTTGGAGTCGCAATTGCGATATTGAACTTCGCAAATGCGAAGGTCCCCCTCCCTGCCCTCTGATCGCAATTGCGATGAAACTTCGCAAATGCGAGCATTGCATTTGCAAACTAGACTTCCAAATTGTGAAGTCTGTAGATCTGCAACACAACAGCTAATTCTTTAAGTCTCAAAACACTCTGTGGCCTATCCAAAACTCCCCTGAGCCCTCGGGGCTCTAAATCAACATGCACACAAGTCTAAAAATATCATACGGACTTGCTCGTGCGATCAAATCGCCAAAATAACATCTCAAACAACGAATTTAGCTCCAAAACTCATGAAATTTTCAATATAGTTTAAACATCTTATTTTCTCAACCAATGGTCCAAATCACGTCAAATTACCTCCGTTTTCCACCAAATTTCACAGATAGGGTCTAAATACTATAACGAACTTGTATCGAGTTGTGGAACCAAAATACGGGCTCGATACCAACAAGATCAAATCTATTTAGGTTTCCAAAAACCATTACATTTTCAGTTAAACAAGTTTCTTCAAAAATTCATTTCTCGGGCTAGGGACCTCGAAATTCGATTCCGGGTATACGTCCAAATCCCATATTTTATTACAGACCCTCCGGGACCGTCAGAGGGTCTGGGTCCGTTTACCCAAAATGTTGACGAAGTCAACTATAATCATCTTTTTTACCCAAAAATCATTATTTCTCAAATTTTTCATACAAAAGCTTTCCGGTATCGCGCCCGGACTGCGCACACAAATTGAGGAGAGATAAAAGGAGGTTTTCAAGGCCTCAGAACACGCAAACGGATTCTAAAACAAAAGATGACCTTTTGGGTCATCACATTCTCCACCTCTAAAACAATCGTTCGCCCTCGAACGGACAAAGAAAAGTACCTGAGTCGGTGAAAAGATGGGGATATCGGCTCCGCATATCGAACTCGGACTCTCAAGTAGCTGCATCAATAGGCTGACCTCTTCACTGCACACGAACCGAAGGATAACTCTTTGTTCTCAACTAACGAACCTGGCATTCTAGAATAGCTACCGGCTCCTCCTCATAGGTCAAATCTCTGTCCAACTGGACAGTGCTAGTCTAACACGTGGGATGGATCGTCGTGATACTTCCGAAGCATGGACATATGAAATACTGGATGCACAACAAATAAACCCCACGGCAATGCAAGTCTGTATGACACCTCTCCCACTCGATCAAGAATCTCAAAAGGACTGATGAACCTAGGGCTTAGCTTGCCCCTCTTCCCAAATCTCATCACGTCCTTTATGGGCGACACTCGAAGCAACACTTGCTCTCCAACCATGAATGCCACATCACGAACCTTACGGTCGGTATAACTCTTTTGCCTGGACTGAGCTGTACGAAGCCTATCCTGAATGATCTTAACCTTGTCTAAGGCATCCTGTACTAGATCTATACCCAACAACCGTGCCTCTCCCGGCTCAAACCACCCAACTGGCGATCGACACCGTCTACCATATAATGCCTCATATGGAGCCATCCGGATGCTCGACTGATAGCTGTTGTTGTAGGCAAACTCCGCTAATGGCAAGAACTGATCCTACGAACCTCCAAAGTCAATAACACATGCTCGGAGCATATCCTCCAAAATCTGAATAGTGCGCTCGGACTGCTTGTCTATTTGAGGATGAAATGTTGTGCTTAACTCGACCCATGTACCTAACTCACACTAAACTGCCCTCCAGAAATGCGAGGTAAACTACGTACCTCAGTCAGAAATAATAGACACGGGCACGCCATGAAGACGAACAATCTCCCAAATATAGATCTCAGCTAACCTCTCAAAAGAATAGGAGACTGCCATATGAATGAAATACGCTGACTTGGTAAACCTATAAACAATAACCCATACCGTATCAAACTTTATTTGAGTCTGTGGGAGTCCAATAACGAAGTCCATAGTGATACGTTCCCACTTCCACTCAGGGATCTCAATCTTCTGAAGCAAACCACTAGGTCTCTGATGCTCGTACTTTACCTACTGACAATTCAAACACCGAGCTACATATGCAACAATATCCTTCTTCATCATCCTCCACCAATTATGCTGCCGCAAATACTGATACATTTTAGCGGTGCCGGATGAATAAAATACCGGGAACTATGGGCCTCCTCTAGAATCAACTCACAAAGTCCATCAACATTAGGCATAGAAACACGACCCTGCATCCTCAAAACTCCATCATCTCCGATTGTAACCTGCTTGGCACCATTGTTCCACAATGTGTCCCTAAGGACAAGCAAATGAGGGTCGTCATACTATAGATCTTTGATACGCTGAAATAATGAAGACCGAGCAATTGTGCAAGCTAAAACACGACTGGGTTCAAAAACATCCAACCTCACGAACTGATTGGCTAAAGCCTGAACATCCAAAGCAAGCGGTCTCTCACCGACCGGAATATACGCAAGGCTGCCCATACTGGCTGACTTCCTAGTCAAAGCATCGGCCACAACTTTGGCCTTCCTGGGATGATACAAGATAGTGATATCATAGTCTTTCAATAGCTCCAACCACCTTCTCTGCCTCAAATTGAGCTCCTTTTGCTTGAACAAATACTGCAAACTCTTATGATCCGTGAATACTTCACATGACACGCCATATAAATAATGCCTCCAAATCTTCAGCGCGTGAACAATGGTTGCTAGCTCCAAATCATGAAATGGATAATTCTTCTCGTGAATCTTTAACTGTCGCGAAGCATATGCAATAACCTTGCCATTCTGCATCAACACCGCACCAAGTTCAATACGAGATGCGTCACAATATACCGTATATAGCCCTGAACTTGTGGGCAACACCAACATCGATGCTGTAGTCAAAGCTGACTTGAGCTTCTGAAAGCTCGCTTCACACTCATCCGACCACCTGAACTGGCACCCTTCTGGGTCAACCTGGTCATCGGAGCTGCAATAAATGAAACCCCTCCACAAACTGATGGTAATAACCTGCCAAACCCAAGAAACTCCAGATCTCTATAGCTGATGTGGGTCTAGGCCAGTCCTTGATTGCCTCTATCTTCTTCGGATCCACCTGAATACCCTCTGCTGATACAACATGACCTAAGAAGGCAACTGAACTCAACCAAACCTCACACTTCGAAAACTTAGCATACAACTGACTGTCTATCAAAGTCCGAAGAACAACTCAAAGATGCTGCTCACACTCCTCTCGGCTGTGGGAGTAGATCAAAATGTCATCAATGAAGACAATCACAAAGGAATCCAAATAAGGCTTGAACACTCGGTTCATCAAATCCATGAATGTTGCTGGGGCATTTGTCAACCCAAATGACATTACTAAGAATTCATAATGCCCATATAGAGTCCGAAAAGGTTTCTTAGGGACATCGGATGCCCTAATCCTCAACTTATGGTAGCCAGATCTCAAATCAATCTTCGAAAATGCCTTGGCACCCTGAAGCTGATCAAACAAATCATCAATTCTCGGCAATGGATACTTATTCTTGATGGTGAGTTTGTTCAACTGCCGATAATCTATACACATCCTCATTGACCCATCCTTCTTCTTAGCAAACAACACCGCGGCACCCCAAGGAAAGACACTAGGTCTAATAAAGCCCTTATCAAGCAAATCATGCATGTCCTCCTTCAATTATTTCAACTCTTGCGGGGCCATACGATACGACAGAATAGAAATGGGCTGAGTGCTCAGAGCCAAATCAATGCAAAAGTCAATATCCCTGTCGGGTGGCATTCCAGACAAGTCTGTAGGAAATACCTCTAGAAACTCCTGAACAACTGATATAGAATCCATAGAAGGAACCTCAACACTGGAATTGCGAACATAAGTCAAATAAGCCAAACACCTCTTCTCGACCATACGTCGAGCCTTCATATAAGAGATAACACTGCTGGTAAAATGACCAGGAGTCCCTCTCCACTCCAATCGAGGCAACCCTGGTAAAGCTAAGGTCAGGATCTTGGCGTGACAATCCAATATGGCATGATAAGGCAAAAACCATTCCATCCCCAAAATAACATCGAAATCAACCATATCGAGTAGTAGAAGGTCTACAATAGTCTCAAGGCCCCCAATAACAATCACACACGAATGATAGATATGATCTACTATAATAGAATCACCCACCGGTGTGGACACATATACGGGAGCACTCAAAGAATCACGTGACACAACCAAATATGAAGGAAAATAAGAAGACACATAAGAGTATGGACCCTGGATCAAACAGAACTGAAGCATCTCTACTACAAACCGAAACAGTACCTGTGATAACAACATCAGAGGACTCAGCCTCAGGCCTGTCTAGGAAAGCATAACATTGGGACCAAGCCCCACCACCATGAACTATATCCCTAGGATGGCCTCCTGCTGGCTGGCCTCCACCTCTAGCAGCCTGGCCTCCACCTCTAATGGCCTGATCTCCACCTCTAGTGGGCTGACCCCTACCTCTAGCTGGCTGGGCAGGCGGTGCTGGAATCATGGCACGAGAACTCTACTACTACGACTGAACACCCACTAATCTCGAACAAGCCCTCCAGATATGACCATACTTACCGCACTCAAAACATCCACCTGAATACTATAGTTGAGGAAATTGAGACTGGCCCTAGTGGGCCAGCTGACCATGATAATAACTCTGAAGAGGAGGTGCTTTGATAGGAGCTGGCGGTGTGAGCTGGCTGTCCTGAAGGAGGTACATAAGGACCACGATCCCCTGAAGCTCCATAAGATGCCTGAAGTGATGAGTGGAATGGCCTGGGATGGTGGACCCTACGAAAAAAATCCCTTCCACTAGACGAGGCACCACTGAACCTACCTAAATAATGAGGCCTCTTGTCAGACCCCTGGCCACTCCCCTGAGATAGAACTGCCTCTACTCGCCGGGCTACATTTGTCGCATCTTGGAAAGAAATCTCGCTCCCTATCTCCTTAGCCATCTACAATCTGATGGGCTGAGCGAGTCCCTCAATAAACCTCCTCACCCTCTCTCTCTCGGTGGGAAGTATAAGAAGAGCATGACGGGCCAAGTCGACAAATCTGGTCTCGTACTAAGTAACGGTCATAGAACCCTACTGAAGGCGCTCAAACTATCTCCAATAGTCCTCTCTCTGAGTGATAGGGAGAAACTTCTCCAGAAATAGCTGAGAAAACTAATCCCAAGTCAAAGCAGGCGACCCAACTGGTCGAGACAAACAAAAATCCCTTCACCATTTCTTGGCGGAACCTGATAAGCGAAAAGCAGCGAAGTCGACCCCATTGGTCTCCACTATCCCCATGTTCCGTAGAACCTCATGGCAACTGTCCAAATAGTCCTGGGGATCCTCTGAAGATGTACCGCCATAGGTAGTAGTGAAAAGCTTGGTGAACCTGTCTAACCTCCACAAAGCATCTGAAGACATAGCTAATCCATCACCGGTCTGTGCTACAACACCCGACAAAACTACCCCAACTGGCTGAGCCGTTGGAGTCTGAAACTGGGGAGCCATCTGCTCTGGAGTGTGAGTAGCGGGAGTCTGTGCTCCTCCCCCAACCTGAGAGATGGCTGGTGCTACTAGAAGTATGCATGCCTGAGTAACACTCTCCATAAGGCCCACTAGACGGACCAGAGCATCCTGGAGTTCCGGGTGGCGATGAACCCCTTTGGGACCTGAGCTGGCCCTGCTGGAAATGTCTGGGCCAGAACCTCATCCCTAAACTCTACCTGAGGTTCCACCGCTGGTGCTACTGCTCGAGCTCTAGGCTGAGCCCTGCCTCGGCCTCGGCCTCGGCTTCTGCCCCTCGTAGGAGCTGCTACTAGGGGCTCGGGCTGCTGACCAACTGATGATGCAGTACACATTCTCACCATATGCGAAAGAATAGAGTAGAGTGTTAAATTAGCATCGAGAGATCAAACCGCACGACAGAGATGAATAGAAGTGAAACTGTTCCTGACTCTGTAGCCTCTGGGGATAAGCACATACGTCTTCGTACCGATCCCTCAGACTCTACCAAGTTTGTCCGTGAATTGTGAGACCTAAGCAACCTAGAGCTCTAATACCAACTTGTCACGACCCGAATTTCCCACCGTCGGGACTGTGATAGCGCCTAACATTGTACCCTCTAGGCAAGCCAATGTTTCGGAATATCCTACCTTTTTCCTTTATCTTTCAAATATTAAGACTTAACAAAATAAAACGACGGAAATAAATGCGGAAAAAAACAGTTTAAAAGCTTAAATTTATGCAATAACGAAAATCGAAATAACATCCACCCAAAACTGGTGTCACAACTCATGAATCGTCTAAGATTACTACAAATAAAGGACTGAACAAAAAGTTTACATCTGTCTTGAAAGTAGATAAAACAGAAAATGAAATGGGATATAAGGGGACGCCAGGACCTGCGGACGCCTGCAGGACTACCTTGGGTCTCCGGTACGCAGTGATAGCAACCAACCTCACTGTAAGCACGTGATTTTTGCCCTATATGAGAATTACTCCCAAAAAATTCAAAATAAAATGATTTTCCTTGGTGTGAAATTTTGTGAGATTTTGTGAGATTTTGGATAATTATTTGTATTTGTATGTGTTTGTTTATTTGTTAAGTTAATAAAAAAAATACAAAAATATGTCGCATTTTGCATATAGGATTTAATTCTATAATTGTTACTAATTAAATTTGTTTACAAAAAAATGAAAATTACAAAAATAGGCATCTTTTGCATTTTTAGCATTTAATGTCCAAATATACAATTTTATGCTTAATTATTACTTAATTGTGCGTTAATTGTTATTTGGAGTTAATTTGCACTTTTATAACTTAATTTAGTTCTTAATAATAGTTTAAGTATTTTTATAATTTAGTTTTAGAAAAATAAAAGAAGAAAAGAGAGCGAAAATATAAAGAAAGTCGGAATTGGGCCTCTTCTTCAATTTCAAGCTATAGGCCCAAAAAATGGCCCAATCTTCCCTACGACCCAGTCCATTTCGAACTGGGTCGACCCAGTCCATAACCCAAAAGACCCAAACCCCTTTGTCTTACATTTTACAACACAAAACAAAAGAAAAAAGAAGAAAAAACCCTAAAAACTAAGGAAAGCCATCTGCCCCCCTCCCCTTGTCTTCTTCTTCTCCATCTCCAAAATAGTGAGCTTCCATGGCTACCTAGCAGCCACCCCCCTTCGTCGAACACCACCCAAGCACCGTCCAAACACCACCAAATGACACAACCTCTTTCGCGACCCCAACCTTATCCGCCATTTATGAAGCTCGTCGAGCTCAAGCTCGTTGAGCTCGACGTCTATGTCGTTGTTGCTTCTGTCTCAACCAAACAACCAAACGAACATAGCCTCGATGAGTCAGCTGTTGTTCGAAGCTCCCATCGCCGCTGCTCGTCACGACCAAGCTCGCACGCTGCCATCGGGAGCAGTCCATTCCGCCATGGACGTCGTCGACAGTTGCTGCTGCTCGCTGCTTCGGACTGCTGCTGCTTCTTGGCGTCGTGTTGCTGCTCGCCGCTTCGTACTGTTGTTGACGACACAAGGCAGTCCGGTTAAAGTCCGGCAAAGGTCGAGGGTTTTTCATCAAGTGAAGATCCTGTACGTCGTGAGTTCATCGTCAAGTTCGTTGTTTGTTTGGTCGTTGTTCGTCTTTCGATCCGGTTAGTAGTTTTTGAGTTTTATTTTGTCCATATTTTGTTTTGATATTTTCGAATCTAAAATCAACAAATGTTTGTTTTGTTTATCGTTTGAATTAATTTTTAGTTCATGTTCATGTGTTATTTGTTAAATCAATTTTCAGATTTTAAAATGGAAGTTTAATTAGTTGTTTTCATGTTTATTTCATGTTTGTTGTATTGTTTAAGTAAGAATTTGTTAGTTTGATGTTTGTTAGATTCAAATTGAAATTTAATTAATTGTTTCTTCAATTTGTTTCATGTGTTTATGTATTGTTAGAAATTGTTAATATTGTTAAGTTCAAGTTTAAGTTCATAATTGTTTCTTCGTCGATCTTGTTATTTGTTTAAAGAATTTAGTTGTGTTAGAGAAATATGTTGGTTTAATCGTTTAAATCCATCATGCTTGTGTTAAAATAGATTCATTCATGTTCATACTTTGTTTGGATGATCTTGAATCCGAATTTTGTATAGTTTGATTTCTTGTTTACCATTTATGATTATTGCTTGAATTGTTCTCATAATCTTGTTTAAAGTTTAATATAAGAATTGTTTGTTGTAATGTTGTTAGAGTTGATTTTAAGTTCAATATGATTGAATTTAGAAATCTTCATACTTTGTTTGTTGTTGTTGTTGAATCCGAAAATAGGATTGTTTGTTGCTAAAATATTGTTCAATCAAATTTTAGTTGTTCTTTGTTGTTCAATTCGTGTTCATGTGATTTGTTGTTGAAATGTTGTTAAAATCGTGTTCATGTGATATTGTTGTTATGATGTTCATCCATGTTCATATTGTTGTTTGAACATTGTTAGAAATTGATCATATTGTCTATATTTTGGTTAAGTTTGATTAATTGATGTGTTATAGCTGATGGGTAGTTTGGTAAATTTGTAGTACGTTCAGGGGTAGTTTGGTAATTTCAGTAAGGTCGGAGGGGGTAGTTTAGGAATTGTACATTTTGAAATTGTTTATTTGAAGCATGGGGGACAAAATGAAATGGGGTGGGTTGTGATATGATTATTTAATATAAAGGGGGGACAAGATTTAATTTAAAGGGGAATCTTGCATTATTTTAAATAAAGCATGGGGGACAAAATATAATGGGGTGGTGTGATATGTTTATTTAATGTAATGGGGATGAGTGGAAAGATAATGGGTTGGGTAGAGAAAAAGTATTGATTTTAATTAATTAAAAGGTTTATGGGATGAGTTATATATGTGAAGTCTTGAACACAAGACAAAGGGAGAGAAACAAGAAATAGAAAGAGATACGAGAGAAAAAAAATAGAAACACAGATAGAGAGAAAAAACGGACAGAGAATAGAAGAGAGAAAAATTCCGAAAAAATATTTAAGCTTTCAAAATAAAAATAAAAGCTAAAAAATCTACTGCTTTCTTTCTTTGTTTGAAATTAGTATTAATGGTTGTTGTTTCATTTAAAGCTTAAAGCTTTTGTTTTTGGGATTACTACTCCACCGGTCTGTTACTGGGTTGTTACTGCTGCTGGACTGTTGTTGCTGTATTGTTATTACTGTCGCTGATTCTCATCATCATTTTCTTTTGCTTCCGATATCAGGTACACAACTGAAAGCTGGTTATTGTAATCCGAATATGAAGCATGAATACGAAAAAATAAATAGTTGAAATTTTGAATTAGTTTTAATTATATTCTGAATTTTATTTGTATGTATAATTTATTTAGTTTGCAAAAAAATCAGAATCGTGTAGCTATTTAATACATATAGTGGAATATCCGACGATAGCTTAACGATTGAACTACCTATATATTGCCAAAAATAAATAAATGGTGTAGTAACTTCGTCAAGTAAAAATCAAACGAATAGGCCATCTAGTAAGAATTTGGTAGAAATATTGTTTAGTTAAATAATATTGGTTAAGTTCAGCATGTAAATGGTCTAGGATTAAAATTGGATTGCTATTTTTTAATTTGACAAATTGAGAACATGCCTAGTATAATGTAACTAGGTAATAACATGTAAATAAATTAAGACATTTTCTCTTTATTTTGTAAAGAAAAATTTCAACAGAAAATGTAGGCATTTTAGGACTATTTTTTTTTAATAAAATGATATGAGCCTCGCCCAATAAAACACACTAATTGCGGGGCCCTCAATAACTGTTTAATTGATTACTTAGACTTCGGATGGGCCGTTTAACAAATTTCACGGCCTTCCCCAAAGTAAATAAAACGCTAATTGCTTTAGGCGCGGTATAATAATAATTCCATTCTTAAACATGGGTACGCATTTATGCGACCCAAACTAATTTGCATAATTAGGGATGCGTTCGCGTGACTTGATTATACTTCTAAAGGCATTTCGGATTATGCGTTCGCGCAACTTCGAGCAAATTTTTATTAAAAAGGGGTTCTTCGGAGAATATCAAATTAATTTCATATAACCTGAGATGTGCAGTTCACTATTTAATCATACAAGAGCGACAGACGTTCTTAATTTTATTTTAAGCACAATTTCGAACTTAAGTCTATTTTTATAAATAAATAAAAATTTCGAAAATAAATAAATAAATTATATTATCAATATCATTGTGTATACGTACGCGTAACACGATTTTTCACGTTAAAAAATATATAATATATAAAACGGATACACGTATGCGTGATTCGATTCGAAGAAGGGTCCTTAATTACAAGCAGTCTAAATAGAAGCGGTAACAATAAAATTGGGCAATAAATATGCATTTAATAAATCAAAGTCAAATATAATAACAGTTAAGCGACCGTGCTAGAACCACGGAATTCGGAAATGCCTAACACCTTCTTCCGGATTAACAGAATTCCTTATTCAGGATTTCTGGTTCGCAGAATAACAAACAGAGTCATATTCTCCTCGATTCAGGGATTAAAAATTGGTGACTTGGGACGCCTTAAAATTCCCAGGTGGCGACTCTGAAACAAAACAAATAAATCCCGTTTTGACTGTCCTTTAATTGGAAAAACTCCCTTGCACTCTCGTGGGGGCGGAAAAAGGAGGTGCGACAACTCTGGCGTCTCTGCTGGGGAAAAAAAGCCAGAACCACTGGTTCAGGGTTCAAGAATTCGAGCTTAAAATAATTGTTATAGTTGGCTTTATTTATTATCTGATTTTTTTTACATGATATATGCCCAATGTGCTAAATGACACTTTTACCGCTTTAATATTATTTGAATTATGAATATATACAACTGCTACGAAACCCCCTTCTTTCTGAGTCTTCTAAATTTATGGTGCACACGTGCGCGTGGCCCACCTTTCTGTTAAAGTCATACCAAATAAGACGAAGTTGGGACAAGTAACTAGGCCGGGTAGACTTTCGTGCTCCCGGTACGTTGCCCCCGCTTCGGCTCAAACTGTCCGTTTGGGTAAGCCAGGGCTAGATCAATATGCCTCAGGTTTTTTTCACTTAGAATAACTCAGCTTCATGCCGGATCCCTAGTAGGAGCGATTGTTTGCATCACGTGCATTTGACTTTGGAGACTCAACACAGGGGTTGGGTCTGTCTAGGACAGGTGTACCAAAAAAATGACCATCCTGATGCATCTTACTTGCTGCTACTTGCGCATTTATTTGATCCAGATTTGTGTGTTGACTGACTTTTGAATATCATGAATAATATTTTAAAATTGAAAAAAAAATAGCGGTTAGGGAATTGACTGTTTATTTTTGAAAAAAAAACCAATGCCCAAATAACTGCCAAAACTCTGCCGAAATTTTGAGAAAATGAAAAAAAAATGTTTTATTAGTTTGTTTTATTAAAAGCAAAGGAAAAATAGAAAATGAAAAAAAAAGAGTCTTATTTTTAAAATGGTTTTTTTATTTTATTTGCTTATGAAAATGCAAAAAATAATAAAAAAAAAAGGTCTTTCATTATTTGTCGCAAATATACAAATATATATATATATATATATATATATATAAATCCGAAAAGTTTTTTTTATTTCCAAAAGATATATATATCTTTATTTGTTGCAAAGAGTATTTTTCTTGCCAAGAAAATTCAAAATAAAATTCCAAAAAATATGTCTTGCAAAAAATAATATAAATATCTTTATTTTCCATTGTTGATAAAACAAAAATAATAAAAATGTTTTCTTTTAAGAAAAAAAATCCGAAAATATTTTGATTCCTCTTTCAAAATTGAAAAGAAAATTCAAAATTCAAAAAATATTTTTTAGAAGCATTTCTTTTATCAAAAGTAAAATTCCAAAAATATTTTTTTAGAATAAAAGAAAGACAAATGGAAATTCGAAAAAAAAAAACTTTCTTTTACTTTTGAAATTCTCAAAGTTCAAATCAAAAGAAAAGGAATTTTTACGAGTTTTTCTTTCAAAAAGAAATCAATCAAAAAAATATATATATACTTCCTTTGAGCAGTTCTTTCACAGTTCCAATAAAAAAAAATATTAGTTCATTTACTTATTCACGATGCCCGAACTACGCAGGTTTGATTCTCACCGGATGTGAGATACGTAGGCAACCCTCATCGGGTCCAACCCCCTTTTTGCTAAAATAGCCAAAAACCAAAAAAAAAAAAAAACGTGTCAAAATTTTAATTTTGTCATAAATAAGTCGGGCGGTGTCCAACTTCCCCTTTTGCTAAAAAATAATAGCCAAAAAAATATATTATGTCAAATTTTAATTTTGACATAAAGAAGTCGGGTGACACTGTTTTGTCAAGACACAGCCGAATGTTCCCGAAAGGGACGCCGGAAGGCTGACTTTGCATAAACAGCCACCTTTGGGTCGTTTTTTAAGATTTGGTCCAGTTGACCCACACAGCCTTAAAAATCTTCGTCCCCGAGGCGCTGAAGGGCCGTGTTGCAACACCTGGTTTTTATTGTAATTTGAAAAAAAAACAAAGAGTCAACGGTCAGGTGAATACCGTTTAGATTTTTGGTCAAAATAAGCCGAGCCAGCTTCGGCCGCGTCTTAAACCGTTCTTGCCGAAATAGCCTCAGAGTATCTTTCAGTTGTCGCAAGGTTATTTTCGTAAAAGAATGGACAAGTTCGTAAAGTGTCAAAATAATCCTCCCCAGCCTCAAAATTCATGTGAGATTTGGAAGGGGCCACATTTGCAAAAATAACCGTTTGGTTGCATTTGTCAAACGGAGAAAGGAAGCTGGCCATTTGTTTTTGGAGTTTGTAAATCTTTTGATTAAAATATGTGGGTTGTTTGATATTCGAGTTTGTAGGTCTTCTTCAAACCTTTGAAACCCAATTTATTTTAATATGAAAATTGAAAAAAAATGATTAGTATTGTTTATCTTTTATTGGTCCGAACTACGCAAGGTCTGATTCATGCGGGGTCATGATACGTAGGCAATCTCCATAAGATTCGACCACAACAAAAAAAAACAAAAAAAAGAGAATGAAAAAGAAAAAAAATGGAAAAAAAAGAATGAAAAAGAAAATGAAAAAAAAATGAAAAAAGAGATGTTGTTAATAATGAGGACCGACTGAGTCCATTCTAACCTGTTTTGAATCGCAAAGAAAGAAGGTGGTTGGTTTGTGGTAAGCCGGAAATACAAGACCCAGAAGCACACTTTGCGGGGATCAGGCCTGATAGCAGAAGCACTCGAATCCTATTGGGACTTGTTGACTAAGGTTGATGATATCGAAGTTGGAAATGGTCTAGACAATACTGATGCAAAGCTCAGTGGCTAAAGATGCCAATTTTGATAAAGTGGGAGGACGCTCCGTTCCTTGGTTAGCAAAAGAGAAGCTGTTGGTGGTTTATTTTGTTGTCATTTCTATTGTCCGGATTATTCTTAGGGTTGTAATCCGAATATTGTCATGTGTCAAACCTTCTTATTTTTCCAGTTTGTCATATCAGTTTGTTTTGTCGAGGCTGTGTTAGGATTTTATTCTGGTTGTTTTGTTGTTTTATTATTCAAACCATCTCGCCGGTAGTCTAAAAGCAAATTCGGTCCTTTATTGTTTCCAGTCATCTTTTTGTTTAGTCCTTTTATCATTTTGTTCAGCGCCGATTCTCGTGACATGACATGCGCACATATTGGACCTAATCTTAAAAGTTAATCATAAAACACTGGGAAGGTGATCAAAGCATTTAAAGGAAATAAGAACGGTTTGAGATTATTTGAAGCCCGAGTCATGTGGAATTAGGGCAAGTAAAACACAAAGAAAACCGCTAAATGCAAGATTCGCCGAATTGGCATGAGGGTCGTTCATGAGAATGAGAGTGAGAGTGTCGCCCAACAGTGCTTTAGAAATGACAAATGAAAAAGCAAGTATTTAACATAATTGTCAAGTCCAACACCATCGAAAGAGACTATAAATCTATGTTCAATTGTGTTGTTTGCACTTGGCATGTTTTGAAGACTGGAATGACGAAGGCATTTTGTTCTGCTACCTAAACACTTTATCCTTCGTTACTCCTTTTGAGCCTTATTTATTTTCTTTCATACCCCTCGTTCGGAATCAATAGCAATGACTAGGAAATACGAGCCTCGAAGGTAAAGAAAAAACGAAAAAGAAAAGTGAAAAAAAAAGTCAAATGAAAAAGAGGAATTGGGAACTATGTTTGACCTGATTCCTCAAAGAGGATATGTAGGCGCTTCACGGCTCGGTCATAGGGTGCATAGTGTGCATAATGTGCATGGTATGCATGGTGAAAAAAAAAAAAAATTTAATCCCCAAGCAAGAAATTGGGGCAAGGGTTGCGCTTGTTATAAACAAATATGATTTCGAAGGTTGTAATTTTGAACCCCAAATTGATTTGTTTTTTAGCCTTTAATACCCTTTCTTTCTAAGCCTATCCAAAAAACCCACATTACGGTCCAAAGAAAGACCTTCTGATCAGTCTGCAAAAGATGCCAAGTCAGACAAATGAGAGTCTTACCGGTGAACATAACACTCTGTTCCACAACAGAAAGGACTCTAATCTCCAGCAGAGAGAGTCATACCGGCAACACTCCAAATCCCCAGCTGGAAAGTGATATAAATGAGAGAGTCTTATCGGTGAAAATCTTCACGGACACCATAAGGCGATGAAAGATGAGAGAAAAACCAAAATGAGAGAGACTTGATGGTGAAAACCTTTTGGGCACTACAAGTCGAATAAGATTGGGAATCAGATGGAGGATAGTCAAGGGAAGATCTTGAAAGACGATTGACGACGGAGGATAGGCCACATATGCATGTCATGACCATTAGAGTCGGTGTCTGCGTTTGATAGGTTTTTATTTATAATTTCTTTTGTTAAAGAGTCATCTTTTTCCTTTGTCTTTTATTCTGTTCCTTTTTATCTTTCTCCTTTCATAGAAAATTCCCCAGTAGAGTCTGTTTGGTCAGAACCAGTGGGAAATGACTTCAAAATAGGCCATCAGCTTTCCAATTATGCAAGATGAGATATGGCTAGTACATCCAAGTGGTATAGTCAGCAAGGAACGAGCACAAGGCCAGTGTCAAGAAAGATATCCCCAGCAAAAGGGAATTGACAAAAGGATTGACGAGTGTCAAGAGGGATATCCTTGCCAAAATCAGAGGTTATTAAAACCTCAAGGCCAAGGCCCGTGGACAAACAAGGAGAGCAATAAGCATGACTTGGAAAATTCATGCGAGACTAAAAGGTCGGAAAAATGCAAGTCTCCGAGCCATGCCACGAAAGAAGAGGGATATCCCTAGCAGAAAAGGATTATCCTCAGCAAATAATATCGTCCCTTGTGGAATGCAGAGCAAGGAAGGAGAAAGGGGAAAGCCATCCCAAGTAGGAGTATCACAACCAACCACCGCGTTTTAAACTAACAAATTTTGTTTAAAACAGGTAAAGGAAATGGCATTGATGTCGGAAATGCATGCCACAAGAAAGATTGTCAAACTGGGGCAGAAAATTTTCTTTTCAGTTAGAAAATTTTCTGGAAAATCAGGTACCCATTTGGGGAAGAATAAAAATAGCACCAAGGAAGTGGTCTTTGAACCAGGGTTGCCCCCAACATAATAAGTTTCCAATGGAGGAAGTTATCCCCAGCAGACAGAACAAAGGGATGACATTTGTGCTCAGAAAAACAAAAGCCATTATCATCCCTAGGAGCTTCCAGAAGAATGAAGCATCGATTTGAAGGGATAAAATTCCCCAGCAACGTTATCCTCAACGACGTTATCCCAAGAAGATAACACTTTTATCCCCAGCAGTGTTGAGAGAAAACAAATTCTGAAAAAAAAAATTGAATTTGAAGGAGGGAAAGAAAGAAAACTACCGCAGTGGTATTATCCCCAGCAAGCAAGAACAAAGCAGCGCGAAGGAAGGAGAAAAGATCTGACGATTTATCTCCTAGAGTCAAAATCTTGGTCTGATGAAATTTTTCTCCCAAGATAAAATCTTAGTCGGATGAATCTTTCTCCTAAGATCACAACAAATGGACCTAGTCTGACGATTTATCTCCTAGAGTCAAAATCTTGGTCTGATGAAATTTTTCTCCCAAGATAAAATCTTAGTCGGATGAATCTTTCTCCTAAGATCACAACAAAATGGACCTAGTCTGACGATTTATCTCCTAGAGTCAAAATCTTGGTCTGATGAAATTTTTCTCCCAAGATAAAATCTTAGTCGGATGAATCTTTCTCCTAAGATCACAACAAAATGGACCTAGTCTGACGATTTATCTCCTAGAGTCAAAATCTTGGTCTGATGAAATTGTTCTCCCAAGATAAAATCTTAGTCGGATGAATCTTTCTCCTAAGATCACAACAAAATGGACCTAGTTTGACGATTTATCTCCTAGAGTCAAAATCTTGGTCTGATGAAATTTTTCTCCCAAGATAAAATCTTAGTCGGATGAATCTTTCTCCTAAGATCACAACAAAATGGACCTAGTCTGACGATTTATCTCCTAGAGTCAAAATCTTGGTCTGATGAAATTTTTCTCCCAAGATAAAATCTTAGTCGGATGAATCTTTCTCCTAAGATCACAACAAAATGGACCTAGTCTGACGATTTATCTCCTAGAGTCAAAATCTTGGTCTGATGAAATTTTTCTCCCAAGATAAAATCTTAGTCGGATGAATCTTTCTCCTAAGATCACAACAAAATGGACCTAGTCTGACGATTTATCTCCTAGAGTCAAAATCTTGGTCTGATGAAATTATTCTCCCAAGATAAAATCTTAGTCGGATGAATCTTTCTCCTAAGATCACAACAAATGGACCTAGTCTGACGATTTATCTCCTAGAGTCAAAATCTTGGTCTGATGAAATTTTTCTCCCAATATAAAATCTTAGTCGGATGAATCTTTCTCCTAAGATCACAACAAAATGGACCTAGTCTGACGATTTATCTCCTAGAGTCACAATCTTGGTCCGATGAAATTTTTCTCCCAAGATAAAATCTTAGTTAGATGAATCTTTCTCCTAAGATAAGATATCAAATCCTAGTCTGATGAATTTTCTCCTAGGATAATAATTAAAAAAAATGAAAAAATTGAAAAAGAAGTCAGGCGTCCACCTGGAGAATGAGGATGAAAAATCGAAGAAGAAATCAGGCGCCCACCTGGAGAACAAGGAAGGACAGTTGAAATAGCAATCAGGAATCCACCTGGAGAACAAGGAAGAAGAGTTGAAATATCAGAAGTCAGGCGTCCACCTGGAGAACAAGGAAAAGCACCAAAACTGGGGCAGAAGATTTTCTGCCATGGTCGAAAATTTTCTCGGAACAACGAGGAAATCAATTCAAGTTTTAAGAGATAGCAAGACGACACGATTCGAAGAAAAACAGTCGGAGGTAAGACAATTCCAAGATTTTGAAAATGGGATCATCCGCCCTCGAACAGGATATTATGGGTTCATCCGCCCTCGAATAGGATATTTTGGGTTCATCCGCCCTCGAATAGGATCTTTTGGGTTCATCCGCCCTCGAATAGGATATTATGGGTTCATCCGCCCTCGAATAGGATATTTTGGGTTCATCCGCCCTCGAATAGGATCTTTTGGGTTCATCCGCCCTCGAATAGGATCTTTTGGGTTCATCCGCCCTCGAATAGGATATTATGGGTTCATCCGCCCTCGAATAGGATATTATGGGTTCATCCGCCCTCGAATAGGATCTTTTGGGTTCATCCGCCCTCGAATAGGATCTTTTGGGTTCATCCGCCCTCGAATAGGATATTTTTGGGTTCATCCGCCCTCGAATAGGATATTTGGGTTCATCCGCCCTCGAATAGGATATTTTGGGTTCATCCGCCCTCGAATAGGATTTTATTTTTAAAAGTTGTTGAAATCAGGAGCCCGCCTGAAGAGAGGAAAGGCATTTTTAAAAGTTGTTGAAATCTCGTCAACCTAAAGAAAGGAATGGCGATGTATTTGTTGAAGTCAGGAGCCCGCCTGAAGAGAGGAATGGTGAATTATTTTCAAAGTTGTTGTTGAAGTTGGGAGCCCGCCCATAGAACAGAGGCATACATTTCAGTCTTTAATTTTCAAGCATTGAACTTGGGAGCCCGCCCAGATAACAGAGGCATACATTTCAAGTCTTTAATTTTCAAGTATTGAAGTTGGGAGCCCGCCCAGATAACAGAGGCATACATTTCAAGATCAAGTCAGAGAACAATAAAACAGAGGGTTACAATAGGAATCCCCAGCAGGAAACAATAAAATTCCCCGGCACCGGGAAGCAGAAGGTTGCAACAAGAGGTCACAGCACAAACTCAAGTGCATGTGTCAAAAGAAGAAAAGTACCGGAAGAAATGCAAGCAGACAAGGAAGCAAGGCAACAAAAACAAATTGTACTCTAGCCTAGCTTCTTGTTTTTTTTAAGCACGGTGTAACAAGGAGATCGGTAAGCAGTAGTAATAGCATGCAACAACAGTAACATTGCAGTCCAACGGTAGTCCCAGCTACCAAAATTTCTCGAACTACATTGACCTGATTCCTGTTTAGCCCAGGATATGTAGGAAACCTTTGAAGCAAAGGTTCGGTCAAATCTTTTTCAAAAAATGCTTCAACGGAGTACTCGGATGGGCAAAAATCGCTCGCTTTATCTTTGCACGAAAACCCTTCGTGTCTCCGGGCAAAGAGGGGCAGCTGTAAGCACGTGATTTTTGCCCTATATGAGAATTACTCCCAAAAAATTCAAAATAAAATGATTTTCCTTGGTGTGAAATTTTGTGAGATTTTGTGATATTTTGGATAATTATTTGTATTTGTCTGTGTTTGTTTATTTGTTAAATTAATAAAAAAAATACAAAAATATGTCGTATTTTGCATATAGGATTTAATTCTATAATTGTTACTAATTAAATTTGTTTACAAAAAAATGAAAATTACAAAAATAGGCATCTTTTGCATTTTTAGCATTTAATGTCCAAATATACAATTTTATGCTTAATTATTACTTAATTGTGCGTTAATTGTTATTTGGAGTTAATTTGCACTTTTATAACTTAATTTAGTTCTTAATAATAGTTTAAGTATTTTTATAATTTAGTTTTAGAAAAATAAAAGAAGAAAAGAGAGCGAAAATATAAAGAAAGTCGGAATTGGGCCTCTTCTTCAATTTCAAGCTATAGGCCCAAAAAATGGCCCAATCTTCCCTACGACCCAGTCCATTTCGAACTGGGTCGACCCAGTCATAACCCAAAAGACCCAAACCCCTTTGTCTTACATTTTACAACACAAAACAAAAGAAAAAAGAAGAAAAAACCCTAAAAACTAAGGAAAGCCATCCGCCCCCTCCCCTTGTCTTCTTCTTCTCCATCTCCAAAATAGTGAGCTTCCATGGCTACCCAGAAGCCACCCCCCTTCGTCGAACACCACCCAAGCACCGTCCAAACACCACCAAATGACACAACCTCTTTCGCGACCCCAACCCTATCCGCCATTGATGAAGCTCGTCGAGCTCAAGCTCGTTGAGCTCGACGTCTATGTCGTTGTTGTTTCTGTCTCAACCAAACAACCAAACGAACATAGCCTCGATGAGTCAGCTGTTGTTCGAAGCTCCCATCGCCGCTGCTCGTCACGACCAAGCTCGCACGCTGCCATCGGGAGCAGTCCATTCCGCCATGGACGTCGTCGACAGTTGCTGCTGCTCGCTGCTTCGGACTGCTGCTGCTTCTTGGCGTCGTGTTGCTGCTCGCCGCTTCGTACTGTTGTTGACGACACAAGACAGTCCGGTTAAAGTCCGGCAAAGGTCGAGGGTTTTTCGTCAAGTGAAGATACTATACGTCGTAAGTTCATCGTCAAGTTCGTTGTTTGTTTGGTCGTTGTTCGTCTTTCGATCCGGTTAGTAGTTTTTGAGTTTTATTTTGTCCATATTTTGTTTTGATATTTTCGAATCTAAAATCAACAAATGTTTGTTTTGTTTATCGTTTGAATTAATTTTTAGTTCATGTTCATGTGTTATTTGTTAAATCAATTTTCAGATTTTAAAATGGAAGTTTAATTAGTTGTTTTCATGTTTATTTCATGTTTGTTGTATTGTTTAAGTAAGAATTTGTTAGTTTGATGTTTGTTAGATTCAAATTGAAATTTAATTAATTGTTTCTTCAATTTGTTTCATGTGTTTATGTATTGTTAGAAATTGTTAATATTGTTAAGTTCAAGTTTAAGTTCAACGTCCAATAAATTGTAAATTCTTTTTAAGGAATTTAGAGACTAAAAGAATATTTATTTCTCATGATGTTCACATAAAAATACGTGGATATAATAAACAATTTGTAAACAAATTTATACTACCATCAAGAATATTTTTGTGATTAGGGATACGTTCGCGTAACCTAATTATATTTCTAAAGGCAATTCGGATTATGCGTTCGCGCAACTTCGATCGAATATTTAATAAAAGGGATTTCTCGGAGAATATCATTATTAATTTCATAAAAACCCGAGATGTGAGGTTCACTACTTAATTATACCAAAAGGGCGAATGTTCTTGATTTTATTTAAAGCATAATTTCGAAAATAATTATTTTAATAAAAATATTATCTATATTATTGTGTACACGTGCGCGTGACACAACTCCGCATGTTTTAAAAAATATAATTTATAACACGAATATACGTACGCGTGATTCGATTCAAAGAAGGGACTTTAAATCTAAATAGAAGCGGTAACAATAAAATCACATATATAACACATCCCATAAACCTTTTAATTAATTAAAATCAATACTTTTTCTCTACCCAACCCATTATCTTTCCACTCATCCCCATTACATTAAATAAACATATCACACCACCCCATTATATTTTGTCCCCCATGCTTTATTTAAAATAATGCAAGATTCTCCTTTAAATTAAATCTTGTCCCCCCTTTATATTAAATAATCATATCACAACCCACCCCATTTCATTTTGTCCCCCATGCTTCAAATAAACAATTTCAAAATGTACAATTCCTAAACTACCCCCTCCGACCTTACTGAAATTACCAAACTACCCCTGAACGTACTACAAATTTACCAAACTACCCATCAGCTATAACACATCAATTAATCAAACTTAACCAAAATATAGACAATATGATCAATTTCTAACAATGTTCAAACAACAATATGAACATGGATGAACATCATAACAACAATATCACATGAACACGATTTTAACAACATTTCAACAACAAATCACATGAACACGAATTGAACAACAAAGAACAACTAAAATTTGATTGAACAATATTTTAGCAACAAACAATCCTATTTTCGGATTCAACAACAACAACAAACAAAGTATGAAGATTTCTAAATTCAATCATATTGAACTTAAAATCAACTCTAACAACATTACAACAAACAATTCTTATATTAAACTTTAAACAAGATTATGAGAACAATTCAAGCAATAATCATAAATGGTAAACAAGAAATCAAACTATACAAAATTCGGATTCAAGATCATCCAAACAAAGTATGAACATGAATGAATCTATTTTAACACAAGCATGATGGATTTAAACGATTAAACCAACATATTTCTCTAACACAACTAAATTCTTTAAACAAATAACAAGATCGACGAAGAAACAATTATGAACTTAAACTTGAACTTAACAATATTAACAATTTCTAACAATACATAAACACATGAAACAAATTGAAGAAACAATTAATTAAATTTCAATTTGAATCTAACAAACATCAAACTAACAAATTCTTACTTAAACAATACAACAAACATGAAATAAACATGAAAACAACTAATTAAACTTCCATTTTAAAATCTGAAAATTGATTTAACAAATAACACATGAACATGAACTAAAAATTAATTCAAACGATAAACAAAACAAACATTTGTTGATTTTAGATTCGAAAATATCAAAACAAAATATGGACAAAATAAAACTCAAAAACTACTAACCGGATCGAAAGACGAACAACGACCAAACAAACAACGAACTTGACGATGAACTTACGACGTATAGTATCTTCACTTGACGAAAAACCCTCGACCTTTGTCGGACTTTAACCGGACTGTCTTGTGTCGTCAACAACAGTACGAAGCGGCGAGCAGCAACACGACGCCAAGAAGCAGCAGCAGTCCGAAGCAGCGAGCAGCAGCAACTGTCGACGACGTCCATGGCGGAATGGACTGCTCCCGATGGCAGCGTGCGAGCTTGGTCGTGACGAGCAGCGGCGATGGGAGCTTCGAACAACAGCTGACTCATCGAGGCTATGTTCGTTTGGTTGTTTGGTTGAGACAGAAGCAACAACGACATAGACGTCGAGCTCAACGAGCTTGAGCTCGACGAGCTTCATCAATGGCGGATAGGGTTAGGGTCGCGAAAGAGGTTGTGTCGTTTGGTGGTGTTTGGACGGTGCTTGGGTGGTGTTCGACGAAGGGGGGTGGCTGCTGGGTAGCCATGGAAGCTCACTATTTTGGAGATGGAGAAGAAGAAGACAAGGGGAGGGGGGCGGATGGCTTTCCTTAGTTTTTAGGGTTTTTTCTTCTTTTTTCTTTTGTTTTGTGTTGTAAAATGTAAGACAAAGGGGTTTGGGTCTTTTGGGTTATGTACTGGGTCGACCCAGTTCGAAATGGAATGGGTCGTAGGGAAGATTGGGCCATTTTTTGGGCCTATAGCTTGAAATTGAAGAAGAGACCCAATTCCGACTTTCTTTATATTTTCGCTCTCTTTTCTTCTTTTATTTTTCTAAAACTAAATTATAAAAATACTTAAACTATTATTAAGAACTAAATTAAGTTATAAAAGTGCAAATTAACTCCAAATAACAATTAACGCACAATTAAGTAATTAGTAAGCATAAAATTGTATATTTGGACATTAAATGCTGAAAATGCAAAAGATGCCTATTTTTGTAATTTTCATTTTTTTGTAAACAAATTTAATTAGTAACAATTATAGAATTAAATCCTATATGCAAAATGCGACATATTTTTGTATTTTTTTATTAATTTAACAAATAAACAAACACAGACAAATACAAATAATTATCCAAAATATCACAAAATCTCACAAAATTTCACACCAAGGAAATTCATTTTATTTTGAATTTTTTGGGAGTAATTCTCATATAGGGCAAAAATCACATGCTTACAGCTACCCCTCTTTGCCCGAAGACACGAAGGGTTTTCGTGCAAAGATAAAGCGAGCGATTTTTGCCCATTCGGAAAAATGTTAGTACAACCGACTAGCTCCAAAATCTGCACAGAAAGTGCAGAGTGCAGTATTAGTACAACCGACCCCATGTACTGGTAAGTGCCGAGCATAACCTCGACGAAGTAGTGACGAGGCTATGGCGGGGCATACAACATATATAACGTGCAATAGTTTATTCTAAACAGAAAAGAAATACAAAATATGATAAAGCAATAACTGGCATTAAATAAATCCGGAGCCCAACTATTCTACTAGTTTTCAGCTATAACCAATCCTTAAGGGTGTTTCAACATCACAATAACGGACCTCAACAGATATGAACACATAACAATAACTGATGCGTCGCGCATCCCGATCCCATCATGTAAACAATAATAGTATCAATATTCACCCTTATTCTTCCTTATTGCGGCGTGCAACCCGATCCCACCTGTCCACTCTTATTACTCCTCAACACATATCACCCTTATTTCTCCTGTTGCGAAGCGCAACCCGATCCCACATGTCCATCCTTGTTACTCCTCGTTGCGGCGTACAACCCAATCCCACCAGACAATCACATCCTCCCTTATTCCTCCTGTTGCAGCGTGCAACCCGATCCCAATATATAAATCAACATCAATCACGAAAATAAAGACAAGTGTTTAACATATTAATTCAAATTCTCCAATATACTTATACCTCAACTCACATAATGGAATATCACTACGATTATGAAACTTCAAAAGTGTATACTACTAAGCGAGACCAACCAATATGTACCATAAGGCACCAATAAATCAATAAAGACAAACAGAGTAATAAAACGAAACCAGGAAACAATTGAATATTTCAATAAAGAGAGCAACAACTAATATGAAGCGATTAGACATGGAAACAGTTATGAACAAGAAACAGTTATGAACAAGTAACAGTTAAGACATGGAAACAATTATGAACAAGTAGAAATTACGACATAGAATAGTTTAATAGAAAACAGGGAAGGGAACAAGCTAAAAATGGTAATTTGGTGGCGCACAGATACTCGTCACCATACCTATACGCCACACACATGGGATTTCACATAGCAAAAAAGTCGGGAATTCCTATTCTCTTAAGTCAAGGTTGGACCAAACACTTACCTCAAGCTAACGGTTAATTCAACACTCAATCACCGCTTTACCTTTTGATTCCACCATCAATTCACTCGTATCTAGCCATAATTAGTTTAATAACATCAATAAATGCTAAATAATTCAACTCCAATGCATAATTAAAGGTTTTCTACCATTTTCCCCAAAAGGTCACAAATCGACCTCAGGCTCGCTTGGTCAAAACTCAAAGTTCGGACCAAAACCTGATTACCCATTCACCC
This sequence comes from Nicotiana sylvestris, assembly GCF_000393655.2. Taxonomy (NCBI): domain Eukaryota; kingdom Viridiplantae; phylum Streptophyta; class Magnoliopsida; order Solanales; family Solanaceae; genus Nicotiana; species Nicotiana sylvestris. The sequence goes on along the minus strand of NC_091061.1, from coordinate 158,704,161 downwards.
ACGAACTCAAACATACAATTAGGTTTGAAATCTGACCTCAAATTGAGGTCCAAATCCCCAAAATTTAAAAAACCTAATTTCTACTCAAGAACACCCAGTTTTTCATTAAAAACCCTAGATTTTGAAGTGAAATCATTAAAAGGATGAATTAGATTGAAGAAGATGAGTTAGAATTCACTTACCTATGATTTGAAGAAGTTTGGGTCTTTGAAAAATCGCCTAGGGATGTTTAGGATTTGAGAAAACTGAAAAATGATGAAAATCCCATCTAAGTTATGATTTACACAGTCGCAGACATCGCATTTTTGATAACTGGTTCGCAAATGCGAACTTGCAAATGCAACCAAAGCATCGCAAATGCGAAGCTTGACCTGAGCTGCTGACTTCGCAAATGCGGTGACTGTTGGAGTCGCAATTGCGATATTGAACTTCGCAAATGCGAAGGTCCCCCTCCCTGCCCTCTGATCGCAATTGCGATGAAACTCGCATTTGCGATCCAGACTTCGAAATTGCGAAGTCTGCAGATCTGCAACACAACATCTAATTCTTTTAGTCTCAAAACACTCCGTGGCCTATCCAAAACTTACCCGAGCCCTCGGGGCTCTAAATCAACATGTACACAAGTCTAAAAATATCATACGGACTTACTCGTGCGATCAAATTGCCAAAATAACATCTTAAACAACGAATTTAGCACCAAAACTCATGAAATTCTCAATATAGTTTAAACTTCTTATTTTCTCAACCAATGGTCCAAATCACGTCAAACTACTTCCGTTTTTTACCAAATTTCACATATAGGGTCTAAATACCATAACAGACTTGTACTGGGCTCCGGAATCAAAATACGGGCTCGATACCAACAACATCAAATCTATTTAGGTTTCCAAAAACTATTACATTTCAGTTAAACAATTTTCTTCAAAAATTCATTTCTCGGGCTAGGGACCTCGAAATTCGATTCAGGGCATACGCCCAAGTTCCATATTTTACTATGGACCCTCCGGGATCGTTAGAACACGGGTCTGGGTCCGTTTACCTAAAATATTGACCGAAGTCAACTAAAATCATCTTTTTAACCCAAAAATCATTATTTCTCAAATTTTTCATACAAAAACTTTCTGGTATCGCACCCATATTGTGCACGCAAATTGAAAAGAGATAAAAGGAGGTTTTCAATACCCTAGAACATGAAAACAGATTCTAAAACAAAAGATGACAGTTTGGGTCATCACACATCTTAAGTTGAATATTTGAAGTTTCTAGTCACAAAATCCCCACTAAAACAATAGTATGAAACTTCCAAAAATTGAGATATTTGACAAGGGCAACTTCCGCGCAAGAATATGAGAGAAAGGTGTACCTATTGGAATTGAAGAGTACTCCTAATAGATGTTTGTTTTGTCTTTGCGCTCTTTCGTCTTCTTTTATACTTTTCCTTCTAGTTTGTAATTCGTAAATCACATATTGTCACATTCACATCATGAATTGACTATAATCATCTATATGTACTTTACAAAATCTCATGCAAATCGATGACAAACATTAATTTCACATATTGAAGGATTAATTTGAGAATCATAATGGCGATTATAATTTCGTTTATTACCACGTCCACATCATTTGATACCTTTATAGTAATAATTTTGTCTTCTTTTAGACATATTAAATATTGCTACCATATTCTCTTAAGGGAATAAGAATAAAGCAAATTCAATAGGATGGGGTTCCACTTCTTTGCCCACAATTATACATGAATTTGATCATAAAAAAGCATAGAAATTTTACCACTTTAGGTGATTATAATTTCTTACGAACTCCATTAGAGTTACAATCAAAATTTATTGTTTTTGTTTATATTTAAAATCAAATTATAGAATGTCAAGAATTTAAAAGAGAAAAATAAGGTAAAATACTTACCTTAAATCCAAAATTTATTCACGAGGGAAGTTCATGGAACAATTGACAATCATTATGCTCAATATTATGTATAAGTTGAGCACCATGTACGTATCTCAAAACCTCTACTCAATTGGTTGGAGTCTCGTGCCGATAACGCGTTATAAAACAATAGAAAGAAGAAGAGTATTGCAAAGAAAAGTAGAGAGAGAGAATTTTTATTGATTTTGGGATAATTTACAATGAAATAGAACCCCTCTATTTATAGGGAAAGAGTGACTTAGCAACCAAGTAACAAACTCTAAAATATTTTTGAAATATAAATATTCACCTTAAATATAATTATATTTATAACAGATAGATATTACTATAATCTTTTCTAGCCACAAAAGAAAAAAACTATAACCTTGGACTTAATAAACACTCTTTTGGTCGACCTTGTAAAAGATATCTCCTAAAAAATTTGTTACGATCTGTTTGAAATTTTCAAGATCAAAACAATTCTTATCCACATTTATTTTATAGGTCTACAGAGATAGCTTTCCTTCGTGTGATTTTATATTTACCTTATTATTGTTTTACGCCTTCAATCGCCAAAATTTATTGTGTAGTGACCGGTGCATTTAGAGATTGGTTGATTGATTGTATTGAAGTATATAATATCAACATAAAATCTTGCATAAGATAGCATAGTATTTGGTTAGATGTATAAGAAAAAATAATTGTGTCTAACTAATGCAACGTTTTGGCAATTGTACTAAATTATAGAAGAATTTATTATTTTATGTGAGATAAAATATATATTACCAATGTAAGAATTACACTATTTAAAATTAAAAAAAAACTTCTTTAAAATAAACAATGTATTTTTAACAATTTTTCATAATTATTATATAACAATTTCTTCATTAATAATATTAAATAAAATTTCTTATATTATAATTCTCAGCTTCTCGTGTAATTAGCTCATGAACCAAACAAACAGCTTAGAAGATTAACGGAGGTCATGATCACCATTCACTGAACAATGTCTAATTAGGAGTGTTAGTCGGTCGGTACGATATTTAGACATTTCGGATCGGTATTTTTAATATTTGATTTCTTAAAATGCTATATTAATATACCTAATTATATTTGGTATGTTTTAATTTTTCTCTTTTTTGTTTTGGTTTATTCGCTACGGTAATTTCGGTTTGTTTATTAACTAGTGCACAAACGCATAAACTGTAATAGTCTTAACAAAAGTACTTGCAAAAATATTCTAAGCTCACATGACTATTGACAAAAGAATTTGTCCAAAAAAATAAGTATCAACCCATAGAGAGAAAAAAGGTATATAAAAGAATAAGTTTAATCATTGAAAATGTCTTGTTACTTGCTTAGAGCTAATTGCTAAAGTTAGATAATATAACAAGGACTAATCTAACAGATGCAGTTTAATACACGAGAAAAAACATCCTAAAACTGTAAAAGTATTACGTTAATGTAATGACCCAACCAGTCGTTTGAGCACTTGCACTTTGCTTGCCAGTTTTCGGGCATGACTAACCCCGTATGATGTATTATGACTTATGTAAATCGTCGGTTGTGGTTTTCAGGTTAATCGGAATAGATATGAATAATGATTCTCAACTTGAAGCTTTAAATTTGAAAGGTTTGACCTAGTCTTGACTTTTTAGTATTCGATCTCGGATTTGGATTTTTATGATTTGGTTAGTTTCGTCGGGTAATTTTGGATTTAGGAGCGCATCTGGAATGGAATTTATAGGTCCGTAGTGAATTTAGGCTTGAATTGGTGAAATTGGAAATTTGGCATTCCGGTCGGTAGTGAAAATCTTGATACCAGGGTCGGAATAGAATTCGGAAATCGGAGTAGGTCCGTTGTGTCATTTGTGACGTGTGTGCAAAATTTCAGGTCATTCGGAGGTGATTTGATAGGTTTCGGCATCGTTTGTGGAATTTGGAAGTTTTTAAATTCTTAGTCTTGAATCCGAGGGTGATTTAATGTTTTGATGTTGTTTTGAATGTTCTGAAGGTTAGAATAAGTTTGGATGGTGATATGTGACTTGTTCGTGTTTTTGGTTGAGGTCCCGGGGGCCTCAGGATATTTTCGGATAGTTTTCGGAAAGGTTGAATTTGAGAAATTGCAGCTGATGATGCTGCTTCTGTCATATCCGCACCTATGGATTGGGGACCGCATGAGCTCCGCGGGAGTGGACGAGATGTGCAGGTGCGTGTAGGAGCATAGGTGCGTGTAGGACCGCAGGTGCGTCTTGGTAAAACGCATCTGCGATGCCGCAGAAGCGGTGAAACGACCGCAGATGCGAGACCTAGTGAGGTAAGTGAAATCCACAGAAGTGGAAGCGCAGATGTGCTTATGGGATCGCAGGTGCGGAATCCCTGGGCAGAGACTATATAAGCATTATTTCGCGAATTTTGGTCATTCTTCCACCATTTTTGGTTGATTTTGGGGCTCTAAGCTGTGATTTCAAGAGGGAATCAAGTGTTTTCAGAGAGGTAAGCTACTTGGGATTTGTATCTTGTATTTATGGTGATTATTCCATTATTTAATCATGAACTCTGTGGGACAAAAATTAGAGAAAGAATTTGGGAAATTAGGGCTTTAAATTGGAGAGTTAAATTGGGGATTTGATGGTCCATTTGAGGTCCGATTTTGATGGTCTTGGTATGTATAGACTCGTAGAAGGATAAGGATTCTAGTGTTGTAATTTTTATCAAATTTCGAGACGTGGGCATGGGGGTCGGGTTTGGCCAATTTTGGGATTTTGAGATTAATTTGATAATTACGTGGGCTTTGTTCCTTTGGCATGTATTAATGATATGATTCTGATTTTAGATAGATTCTAGGTGATTTTAGGCCGAGTCGAGCGCAAGGGCATCACGATGTAGATGTTTGTCCAGATTGAGGTAAGTAATGATTGTAAATCTTGTTTTGAGGGTATAAAACCCCGGGTTTCACATCGCTGTGCTACCTTGAGGTGACACACATGCTAGATGACGAGCGTGGGGTCGTGCATCGTCGGGGATTGTGACTTGGTCCATCCTGTACGACTATTAAGTCGCATATTTGATTGAAAACTATTTGATATTATTGTGTTTTGGAAAGTATTATCATGCTTTGAGCCTAACGCCATATTTGGGCCTCGTACCAATTGTTTGGACCCTTAGGGGCTTTTTACTATTATTCCTCACTATTTTGACTTAATATTTGTACTCAATCATTTTGTGTATTACTGATTTCATAACTTAGCCTTATTTACTCAGTTTTTGATACTATAAATGATATTTTTGGGTTGAACGCCCTGTTTTACTGATAGTCCGAGTGGCTTGTGAGGTTGATGACTGAGTTAGGCCGAGGGCCTGATTGTGAGGTTGATGACTGAGAGAGGCCGATGGCCTGGTTGTGAGGATTATATATTTATGGATCGGGCTGCACGCCACAACGAGATTTATATATATATGGATCGAGCTGCACGCCGCATCGATATGTTGGACCAGGCTGCACGCCGCAGCGATATAGCGCTTGGGCTGTAGGAGCCCCTCCAGAGTATGCACACCCCTAGTGAGCGCAGTAGACTATATATTTATGGATCGGACAGCACGCCGCAACTGTTATTACGAGAGTTGAGTCTCGAGTGACTGAGAGGCTTGCCCGAGGGGCTATATATATATATATATATATATATATATATATATATATGAGTGATGTTTTGCACGAGGGGCTTGTTTTATGAAATTAATGTTTTCACTCTTCTTTATATGAAGCCTCTATTGAAAATGTTGAACAAATGCTTTTAAACAACTTTCATTGAAACTGGAGTTTTTACGAGATGTTCGTAATTTAATGACTGATTTGACTTTGGTATTTCCACTGAGATTTTTCTGTTATGAGATGTATATGATTTATGATTGCCCGAGGGGCTGTATACGAACTATATTTTGCCCGAGGGGCTGATTATGATTTTCATTACTTTTACTATAAACTGTATTGAACCTCTATTAAAACTGTTGGGAAACATCTTCAAATGATTTTTACCAAAAGCTGGATTTTAAATGAGATGATTGACTCATATTCTGATTTGAAAGCTTGTTGTGCTTACTAAGTTTTTCATGATGTGGAACTTATTTGTTTCCTACCACTCAGTTTCTATTTACTTTTATTACTTACTGAGTTGGCGTACTCACATTACTCCATGCACCTTGTGTGCAGATTCAGGTATTCCTAAGCTCGGTGGCAGGTTCATCGAAGTTAGCAAGTTAGCTGCCTGGCGACCGCAACCCTGCTTTTCTCCTTCCTTATTCTCCCTTAGTGTATTCTATGATTTTTCCGACCATGTTGGTCTTGAGGTTGTTAGACAGTTATAGTAGGTGATCATGACTAGTGACACCTCGATGTCGGACTTTCTTTTCGCACTTTTGTTTTGTTTTAAATACTTTATAAAGGCTTATTGTTAAAAAGCTTTGATTTTATCCTAAGAATGAAAAATATTGATTGGTTTTGGGAGTGTGTCGGCTGGCCTAGTTCCATGATAGGCGCCATCCCGACCGGGGTGGTTTTGGATCGTGACAAGTTGGTATTAGAGCCTAGGTTACATAGGTCTCACGAGTCGTGAGCAGGTTTAGTAGAGTCTTGCAAATTGGTACAGAGATATTTGTACTTATCTTCGAGAGGCTATAGAACCTTTAGGAAATCCCACATTCTTGAATTCTTATCGTACGTCATTGATTCAGCTTGAAATGTAACTCTTTGAATTCCTTCCACGCATTCGTATGTGCCCATGAGCGCTCGGTATCAGGTGTGCATTAACAGCTTGTGATTCCCTGATCGAGGGGCGAGATGTGATTTTTGTGAGTTGATGTTGGGCCAGTCTGGAGGACTTGATACAGGGCTCTGCTTGTAACTTAAGCACTAGGGTGTTGATTGTGTGAGCACGTGCTTTTGGATTTATATGTTCGATAGTGTCCCTATTCGGGTAAGTGATGACTGAATGGCTATGTGTTGGGTATGATGTGACTGCGAGATGTGTTCCTATGTTTGAATAAGACGAGAAGGGTCTTCTTGGGGGTGGCAAGAACTATCTGGTGCTTCATTTCCATCGTGATTTGATGTATAGCCCCGAGTTGTGGGTATGTTAAAGGATCTTTTCATGTTGTCTAGTTGGGGAGTGAAGTGGATTTCATGTTATGATATGAGTTCAGACTTAGGAAGATTAAGTGATTGCGTGATGTTTATGACGATGGAAAGGTATAAAGGGATGTTAGTTGAGGCGAAACATGTGGGTTATCTCGTGCGGAGTGTTCTAGAGTTTGTGTGATCCTTATGTTGTTTGTTGGAAGACCTCTTTTACTAGTGAAATATACGTGTTGCAATTTGAATTTGGATCACTTAAGAGAGGGGGATCGACTATTACGAGGGTGAGTGCGAGATTTGTAGAAGATTTGAAGTAATAGATGGTTTGTGGTGCACGAGCTTATGAGGGATTGAGTTTAATCTCACTATGGTATTATGGCAGCAATAAATTATAGGCATTATGAGATATTTTGTGTTTTGATCTATGGCTTTGAGCCAAGTGGGGGGAGTATGCTATTGATCAGTTGATTGCGCGGTTATGTGCTATATTGGTTCTAGTTTGAGGCATGCTGGTGAATCAGTTATGGCTTATAGAGGTTGAGATCGAGGATGACCCGAATAAAGGATATTTTGGATTGGGGTTGTGTTATACTTTATAGGTGTATAAGAATTATGGAATTACTTGAGTTGTTATTGGTGAAGGATGTAATGTGCATGAAGCAGGAATTTATTTGGTTGCATTATGGTGGGGTTACTTTTTGTGGTGTTGGAGTGCTAATGGAGCACAGGTCGTCCGGTTCGTTTGATTAGTCTAATTGAGATTTGAGCAGAGTGGATGACTCTCAAGAATGGTTCCAATGAATCCAAGGCGTATACGTGGCAATTGGGAATCTTCAGGATGTGTGTTTGGCTAGAAACTGAGATTTATATTGTAGGATGTCAGTGCTTGTGGAATTTCTATATTATTATAGATTCTATATATCAGTATCAGGAAGGCAAAGGTAATGGCTTTAGATTCGCAGAAGGTCTCTTCAGAGCGAGTATCTTAGTTGTGGTACTTTTGGGGTACTTCGGAAGGATACAATGGTTTAGGAGCCTTAGGGCGGTGTGGTTTTATGCTAAAGTTTGTGGGGCAAGTTTTGGTTAAGGAAAGTGGTGTACTAGCAAGGAAACGTATCAATTTGAAGGTAATTCGAAAGAAACTCAGAGAATTAGGACAGTTTGGTAGTAGTTTGGATCGGCATGGTAATGGATATGATCGATTTTTGGGTGCTTATGATGCAGTGGGTTTCTACAGGTGTTTCGTGGCAGTGCTCTTAGGTTTTGATGGCTTGCGTAGCTTGGTTGAGTTAGAGGAATTCAGTCCTGACGGTTTGGTTTTGTGCAAATGGGATTCGGAGAGCTCTTGATGGTTTCTACCACAGTTGGAGATGTATATTTTCTACTAGCGTGAGGAGCATGTAATGTATAGCGATTTTCTTCTAGATGAGATCAAATAGAAAGTTCTTGGCTAGTTGAGTATGTAGTTGCTTGTGGCTTGGAATGGATTATGAAGTCCTCATATTTGACATAGGATGGCATAGTATATGCGGTATGTTGTGTAGGGTTGAGATTGCATATGTAAGGTCACAGTTCAGTTCTAAAAGGAAGGTCATAAATTCTTAGGCAGCATGTGCAGTTTCAGATGATTAGACAAATGATATTGCTAATTGGTGTGGCTTGATGAGGGTATACATTTCAGAAAGGGCAATATAACTGAGTTATGGATACTTTATTGGTATAGCAACACGCTCCTGTTTGATCGATTGCTAGAGTTCAGATTTTTGCCTTGTGGCATAGAAAAATTTCAGGAGTATTCCTCGTAGGATGACCATGTAATAGGAGAAGTGTGGATATTCAGGCGGTGGAGTTGAGACCAGAAATGGTGATTCGTATGTTCTAATGGATTTGGAGGTTGAGAGTTTTTGTGAGAAGATGGTTTTGTGGTTGTGGACTCTGAAAATGTAGTTAAGATTAGTCAGAGGGTAGTAAGTGTTGTGATTCATTCACTGTGGACTTTCGGAGAGTTATTTATCTGTTGTGGGTGACCAGAGTTGATTTGGGGTACATTGGTAGGCCCAACATGGATGTATGTTCTACACCGAGTCGGATTTGTTGACTCTGAACTGCTATTATTGAGAGATGTGACATTCGATTGTTGTTGAGCTTATTCGTGTTCTAGAGTGATCTATGAGTTACTCTTCTATGTTATGAGGACTTGTAATTTGTTGGTTATATGCACATATGGTGCGGTTCCATTTGGGCTTTATAGCAAATTTTGAGTGAGACGGGTATTTGGGTGTTGCATGATTGATTGCGCATTGGAGATGTTCTCTCGGACTTGTATGACATTGCATCATTTGCTCTCCATGGTTATGGCGATTCACTATTGGTACTAGACATCAAATGGCATGTGGTTGTTGACTTTGAGCCTGGTGGCTTGAGGTGATTCATGTGGATCAGTGTTTGGAAAGGGTCGTGCATTGCAGCAAAGTTATGTGGAGGTATGATCCTTTGGGTTAGATCGTGTGTTCTGGTTCTACGATGTGTGATGGGTTCTCAGCATTGTGTTGCAGTAGTACTGGTGCGCTTGCGGTACAGTTCTCTCATTTGAGTCATTTCTCATGATTTGAGTACATTTGGGTTGTTGCTTTTTTTTGGTGCACGAATTGCACGGATTGTGGATTTAGATTGTATCGATATTTCATGTCACTAGAGTAGTCGTGTTGGATGATATGAGGTCATGGGGATCTAGAATGAATACTATTTTCAACATGTTGGAAGGACAATAATGGGATTCGGCTTAGAAGTTCACTATGGTCCTTGTCAAAGGAGAGGGAGCTTCATGAATGGTTGATCTGAGGAATGGTTATGACTTTCTGCGTGTTTCATTCATCATTGGTAGTATACGAAAGTGTTGGAGTGAGGCCTTGTTTGATAAGAGGGTTTATTACCGGTATTGGGTTGTTTGAGCAGCTGCTGTGATTAGAAGTTATCGCTTCGAGTGGTTGAGTTATGAGGTATATCATGTGATTTTCATCTTGAATTGCGGTTATGGTTTTATACAGCGTGTTCAGACTGATTCAGTGTATAGATATGAGATTATGATCTTATAGATAAATTCGGAAGTATAAATTTGGTTCTAAGGATTATGGACTAGGTTGGATTGTGAAATTTCAGCTACATTGTGCTATCGGACCTATATGAGATAGGGTGACGTGGGATCACCCTCGAGTATGTGCATAGTGAGGATACATGGCGATTTGATGGCTTTTGAAACAACTCTAGGCACGTTCGAGAACGAACGAATGTTTAAGTGGGGGAGGATGTAACGACCCGACCAGTCGTTTTGAGCACTTGCACTTCGCTCGCCAATTTTCGGACATAACTAGCCCCATATGATGTATTATGACTTATGTAAATCGTCGGTTATGGTTTTCAAGTTAATCGGAATAGATATGAAGAATGATTCTCAACTTGAAGCTTTAAATTTGAAAGGTTTGACCCAGTCTTAACTTTTTAGTATTCGATATCGGATTTAGAATTTTATAATTTGGTTAGCTCCGTCGGGTGATATTGGATTTAGGAGCGCGTCCGGAATCGAATTTGGAGTCCATGGTGGATTTAGGCTTGAATTGGCGAAATTGGAAATTTGGCATTCCGGTCGGCAGTGAAAATCTTGATACTGGAGTCGGAATGAAATTCCGGAAATTGGAGTAGGTCCATTGTGTCATTTGTGATGTGTGCGCAAAATTTTAGGTCATTCGGAGGTGATTTGATAGGTTTCGGCGTCGTTTGTGGAATTTGGAAGTTTCTAAATCCTTAGGCTTGAATTCGAGGGTGATATAATGTTTTGATATTGTTTTGAGTTTTCTGAAGGTTAGAATAAGTTTGGATGGTGATATGTGACTTGTTCGTGTTTTTGGTTGAGATCCCGGGGACCTCGGGATGATTTCGGATAATTTTTGGAAAGGTTGAATTTGAGAAATTGCAGCTGATGTTGCTACTTCTGTCATATCTGCACCTGCGGATTGGGGACCGTAGGTGCGAGCTCCGCAGAAGCGGAAGAGAGGCGCAAGTGCGTGTATGACCGTAGGTGTGGCTTGGTAAACCACATCTGCGATGCCGCAGATGCGGTGAAGAGACCGCAGATGTGAGACCTGGTGAGGTAAGTGAAATCTGTAGAAGCGGACATTTTTCCGCAGAAGCGGAAGCACAAATGCGCTTATGGGATCGCAGGTGCGGAATCCCTGGGCAGAGACTATATAAGCATTCTTTCGCAAATTTTGGTCAGTCTTCCACCATTTTTGGTCGATTTTGGAGCTCCAAGCTGTAATTTCAAGAGGGAATCAAGTTTTAAGCTACTTGGGCTTTGTATCTTGTATTTATGGTGATTATTCCATTGTTTAATCATAAAATCTGTGGAAAACATATTAGAGAAAGAATTTGGGAAACTAGAACTTGAAATTGGAGAGTTAAATTGGGAATTTGAGGGGCCATTTGAGGTCCGATTTTGATGATCTTGATATGTATAGACTCTTGGAAGGATAAGGATTTTATTGTTGTGATTTTTATCAAATTTCGAGACATGGGCCCAGGAGTCGGGTTTGGCCAATTTCGGGATTTTAAGATTCATTTGATAATTTTCGCGTGGGCTTTGTTCCTTTGGCATGTATTAATGATATGATTCTGATTTTAGATAGATTTGAGGTTTATGGCCGAGTCGAGCGTCAAGGGCATCACAGTATAAATGTTCGTCCGGATTGAGGTAAGTAATGATTGTAAATTTTGTCCTGAGGGTATGAAACCCCGGATTTCACATCGTTGTGCTACCTTCAGGAGACTCACACGCTATATGACGAGCGTGAGGTCGTGCACCTTTGGGGATTGTGACTTGGTCCGTCCAGTACGACTATTAAGTCGCGTATTTGATTGAAAACTATTTGATACTATTGTGTTTTGGAAAGTATTATCATGTTTTGAGCTGAATGTAATATTTGGGCCTCATGCCAACTGTTTGGATCCTTAGGGGCTTTTTACTATTATTCCTCTCTGTTTTGACTTAATATTTCTACTCAGTCATGCTGTGTTTTACTGATTTCATAACTCAGCCTTATTTACTCAATTTTGATACAATAAATGATATTTTTGGGTTGAACGCCCTGTTTTACTAATAGTCCGAGTGGCTTGTGAGGTTGATGGTTGAGTGAGGCCGAGAGCCAGATTGTGAGGTTGATGACTGAGAGAGACTGAGGGCCTGGTTGTGAGGAATATATATTTATGGATCGGGTTGCACGCCTCAGCGATACATACATACACACACACACACACATATATATATATACATATATATATATATATATATACATATATATGTATGTGATATATATATATATATATATATATATATATATATATATATATATATATATATATATATATATATGGATCGGGTTGCACGCCGCAATGATATAGTGCTTGGGCTGTATTTGCCCCTCCGGAGTCTGTGCACCCCTAGCGAGCGCAGTCGACTATATATTTATGGATCGGGCTTCACGTCGCAGCATTATTATTGTGATATATCTATTGAGCGTGAGTGCTAAGTGTGAGCGCTGATTGATGAGAGTTGAGTCTCGAGTGACTAAGAGGCTTGCCCGAGGGCTATATATATATATATGAGTAATGTTTTGCCCCAGGGGCTTGTTTTTATAAAATTGCTATTTTCACCCCTCTTTATACTGAGTCTCTACTGAAAATGTTGAACAAATGCTTTTAAACAACTTTCATTGAAACTGGAGTTTTTTACGAGATGTTCGGAATTTAATCACTAATTTGGCTTTGGTATTTCCACTGAGATTTTTCTGTTATGAGATGTATATGATTTATGATTGCCCGAGGGGCTATATACGAACTATGTTTTGCTCGAGGGGCCGATTATAGTTTTCATCACTTTTACAATAAACTGTATTGAACCTCTATTGAAAATGTTGTAAAGCATCTTCAAATAATTTTTACCAAAAGCTGGATTTTATATGAGATGATTGACTCATATTCTGATTTGAAAGCTTGTTGTGCTTACTGAAAGTATCATAATGTGGATCATATTTGTTTCCTACCGCTCAGTCTCTATTTACTTTAATTACTTACTGAGTTGGCGTACTCACATTACTCCATGCACCTTGTGTGCAGATTCAGGTATTCCTGAGCTCGGGGGTAGGTTCATCGGAGTTAGCAAGGTAGCTGCCTGGCGACCGCAGCCCTGCTTTTCTCCCTCCTTATTTTCCCTTAGTGTATTCTATGATTTTTCCGACCATGTTGGTCTTGAGGTGTAATGACCCGACCGGTCATTTTGAGCTTTTGTATTTTGCTCGCTAGTTCTCGGGCATGGCTAGCCCCGTGTGTTGTATTATGACTTACATAAATCATCAGTTTGATTTTCAGGATAATTGGAATAGATTTGAAAGAACAATTCTCAGTTTGAAGCTTTAAATTTGAAGTGTTTGACCAAATTTTGACTTTTTAGTATTACATCTCGGATATGGATTTTTATGATTTGGTTAGCTCTGTTAGGTGAATTTGGACTTGGGAGCATATCCGAAATGTATTTTGGAGGTCCGTGGTAGATTTAGGCTTGAATTGGAGAAATTAAAAATTTGGCATTTTCTGGTCGGTAGTGGAAATTTTGATATCGGGGTCGAAATTGAATTCCAAAAATTGGAGTAGGTCCGTTGTGTCATTTTTGACATGTACGCAAAATTTCAGGTCATTCAGACGAGGTTTGATAGACTTTTTGATCGAATTCGGAATTCAGAAGTTTTGGAATTCTTAGGATTGAACCCGAGGGTGATTCGATGTTTTGATGTTGTTTTGAGCGTTTCGGAGGTTGGAACAAGTTTGAATGATGTTATGGGATGTATTGGCATATTTGGTTGAGGTCCCGAGGGCCTTGGGTGAGTTTCAGGGTGGTTTCGGACAATTTTTAGGCCATTTATAGTTGCTGGTTTTTGGATTTAGGGGTGTACAGTGAGTTAGTATAGATCTGACCGCGTTAGCATAGAGAAAATTTGGAAAAATGGAGTTGCGCTATGCGATTGCATAAGTCTTTCCGCAATCGCATAGAGTAAAATCTCTGTTGCACTGACTCAACTTTGGAAGCTTATATCTCACAATCTATAAGGAATTTGAAGATGATTCAAAAATGAAAGTTGTAGGCCTTGATGTTTAGTTTTTAGAAAGTTAAACCAATTGTAATTTGAAGTTTTGTACAAAAGTTTATGACCATTATACTAGAGGCTGTCCGGAATAGTTGGAGAAGGCTATTGGAAAAATTTATTCTACGCGATCGCGGGGGAATGGTCGCGATCGCATAGGGTAAAAGAAGGTCTGGAAAATGTTTGCTTCGCTATCGCATTAGTTTGTCCGCGATAGCATAGGGTAAATGCCTGGGCAGATTATAAAGTACTATATTTCGAGGATCTCAGCCATTTTTGCATTTTTGGAGCAATGAAGCTCGGATTGAGGCAATTTTTGAAGGAATTTTCAGAGGATTGATTGGGGTAAGTGTCCTTTTACTCAAATTTGGTTAAATCTCATGATTATGTCTTGATTCTTATCATTTAATTTGGGAATTTGGAGTTAAAATTTGGGGAAAATGGAGGAAGGTTTGGAGAGTTGATTTTGGAGATTTGGATGGTTATTTGATGTTGGATTTTGGTGAATTTGATATGGGTAGACTCGTGAGCAAATCTGTTTTCCAGTTTTGTGGTTTTTAGCGGATTCCGAGATGTGGGTCCGGGGCCCGGGTTTGAGCCAATTTCGGGATTTTTGAGTTAATTTGATTATTTCGCTTGAGCTTTGTTCTATTAGCGTATATTGATGATAATATACTGATTTTGGTTAGATTTGGAGCATTTGTAGACCGATTCGAGAGGCAAAGGCATCGCGGGCTAGAGTTTGGACCGATTTGATGTAAGTAATGATTGTAAATGTTGTCCTGAGTGTATGAAACCCCGGATTTCACATCGTTGTGCTAATTTGAGGTGACGCACACACTAAGATGACGAGCGTGGAGTCGTGTACCGTTGGAGATTGTGACTTGGTCCATCCCGTACGACTATTAAGTCGCATATTTGATTAAAAACTGTTTGATATCATTGTGTTTTGGAAAATATTACCATGTTTTGGGCTGAATGCCATATTTGGGCCTCGTGCCAACTATTTTGGGCTCGTGCCACCGTTGGAGATTGTGACTTGGTCCATCCCGTACAACTATTAAGTCGCGTATTTGATTGAAAACTGTTTGATATCATTGTGTTTTGGAAAATATTACCATGTTTTGGGCTGAATGCCATATTTGGGTCTCGTGCCAACTATTTTGGGCTCTTAGGGAATTTTTACTACTATTCCTCACTGTTTTAACGTCATATTTGTACTCAGTCATGTTGTATTCTACTATTTTCATAACTCAGCCGTATTTACTCCGTTTTGATATTATAAATGGCATTTTGTGCTGAGCATCATGTTTTACTTTTGCCCGAGTGGCTTGAGAGATTTCGGACTGAGTGAGGCCGATGGCCTGTGTTGTGAGGATATTATGGGATTAGGTTGCGCGCCGCAGCAAGTTGTTATTGATTCATGATTATGAGGCCGAGGGCCTGATTTGTTACGCCACGAGGTGGCTTGTTATGAGGCCGAGGGCCAGTTTGATTATGCCGCGAGATGGCTTGTTATAACGCTTAGGCTGTAGGAGCCCCTCCAGAGCCTGCACACCCCCAGTGAGCGCGGGTACCCAGTGTGAGATATGATATTACCCGAGGGGCTGTTGTTGTTTCATATTGTTGTCGAGGGGTTGTTTACATTTCTATCCTTTTTACTCATTGTCTTATCACTCGTTTGAAACTATTGAAGGTTGTTTTAAAGGGTTTTACTGAAACTAAGCTTGATTTAAGAAGTAAATGATTTATGTACTATTTTAGAAAGGTACTGCATTTGTTGTAGCGTTATGACGTGGCTTACGTGTTTTCTTACTGCTCAGCTTTCATTTACTTTTATTACTTACTAAGTTGGCATACTTACATTACTCCTAGAACCTTGTATGCGGATTCAGGTATTTATGAACCCAGTAGTGAGTGTTTATTGCTCAGTGGAAGAGTCATTGGAGTTAGCAAGGAAGCTGCCCGACGTTTGCAGCCTTGCTCTTCTCCCTTTTGTATTCCTTAAATTGTTTTAGTATATTTTCAGACCTTAGTAGATGCTCGTGACTTGTGACACCCCGATGTCGGGCTCGTGTATTTATTCTACACTATCCATTTAGACTTGCATTATGAGATATCTGATTAATTAAGGCTTAAAAATGATTGTTATTGATTAAGTGGTTAATACGGGAGTTGTGTCGGGCAGCCTAGTTTCACGATAGGCGCCATCACGACCGGATCGGTATTAGGGTCGTGACAAGTTGGTATCAGAGCCTAGGTTACATAGGTCTCACGAGTCATGAGCAGGTTTAGTAGAGTCTCGCGGATCGGTAGGGGGACGTTTGTACTTATCCTCGGGAGGCTACAGAACCTTTAGGAAAAACTTCACATTCTTGAATTCTTATCGTGCGTCCTTGATTCAACTTGAAATGTAACTCTTTGAACTCCTTCCACGTGTTTGTATGCGCGCATGAGCGCTTGGTATCAGCAGTGCATTGACGGCTTGTGATTCTTTGATCTAGGGGCGAGGTGTAATTTTTGTGCGTTGATGTTGGGACAGTCTGGAGGACTTGAGGTCGGGCCTTTCCTGTAGCTTGAGCCCTGAGTTGTTGATTGCGCATTTTTCTGGATTTATATGTTTGATAGTGCCCCTATTAATGGAAGTGATGACTGGATAGTTACGTGATGAGTGTGATGTGACTGCGATATGTGTTCATATGAGTTAAATAAGATGAGGAAGGTATGCTTGGGGGTAGCAAGAACTATCTGGTGCTTGATTTCCATCGTGATTGGATGTATGGCCCCGAGTTGTGGGTGTGTTGAAGGATCTTTTCATGATTGCCTAGTTGGGAAGTAAAGTAGATTTCACGTTGTGATATGAGTTCAGACTCAGGAAGATTAAGTGACTGCGTAATATTTATGATGGTGGAAGGGTATAAAGAGATGTTAGTTTGAGGCGAAGCAGGTGGGTTATCTCATGCGGAGTGTTCTGAAGTTTGTGTGATCCTTATGTTGTTTGTTGGAAGATCTCTTTTACCAGTGAAATATATGTGTTGCAATTTGAATTTGGGTCGCTTTAAAGAGTGGTCTTGACTGTTACGAGGGTGAATGCGAGATTTGTAGAAGATTTGAAGTACTAGATGGTCTGTGTTGCATGAGCTTATGAAGGATTGAGTTTAATCTCACTATGGTATTATGGAAGTAATAGGGTATATGCATTATGAGTTATTGTGTGTTTTGATCTATGGCTTTTGAGCCAAGTGGAGGAGTCTGCTATTGATTAGTTGATTGCACAATTATGTGCTATGTTGGTTCCAGTTTGAGGCGTACTGGTGAATTAGTTATGGCTCACGGAGGTTGAGATCGAGTATGGCTTGAGTAAAGAAAATTTCAATAAAGGTTATGTTATGTTTATGGGTGTATGAGAATCACGGAATGACTTGAGTTATTATTGGTAAAGGATGTACGGTGCATAGAACAAGAGGTTGCTTGGTTGCATTATGGTGAGGTTATATCCTGCGGTGTTGAAGTGCTAATAGGGCACAGATCATCCGGTCTATTTGCGGTTTGAGTAGAGTGGGTGACTCTCGAGAATGGTTCTAATGGGTTCAAGATTTTTCATGTAATAATTAGAGATTTTCAGGTTGTATATTTGGCTAGAAACCGAGGTTTGCATTATAGGGTGTCAAGACTTGTGGCATTTCTATATCAATTTTGGGATTCTTTATATCAGTATCAAGAAGGTGAAGGTAATGGCTTTGGATTCGCAGGAAGTCTATTCAGGGTAGGTATTTTCAATATGATGCTTTAGGGAATATTTTAGAGAGTATTCAGTGGCTTATGAACCTTAGACGGTGTGGTTTTATGCTTGGGTCTCGTGTGGTGAGTCTGGGTTAAGGAATTGCGGTATTATGGCAAAGAAGTATCAATTTGAAGGTAATTTAGAAGGAACCTGGATAAATAGGACAACTTAGTAGTGGGTTGGATCGGCATGGTAAGGGTTATGATTAGTTCTTTAGGTGCTTACGAGGTAATGAGTTTCTACAGGTGTTTTGCGGCAATGCTCTTGGGTTTTAGTGGCCTGTGTAGCTTGGTTGAGTTAGAAGGATTCAGTCCTTACGGTTTAGTTTTGTGCAAATAAAATTCGGAGAGTTCTTGATGGTTTCTACCACGGTTAGAGATATATATTTTCTACGAGCATGAGGAGCATGAGATGTATAGTGATTTTCTTCTAGATGGGATCACTGGAAAGTTCTTGGCTAGTTGAGTACATAGTTTCTTGTGGCTCGGAATAGATATGAAGTTCTCATGTTTATCCTAGGATGGTATGGCATATGCGGTATGTTGTATATGATTGAGATTTGCATGTGTAAGCTCACGGTTCAGTTTTGAAAAGAAGGTCACAAATTCTTAGGTAGCATGGACAGTTTCAGATGACTATATAAATGAGATCACCGGTTGGTGTGGCTTGATGAGGGTATACATTTTAAAAAGGGCAATGTGTTTGAGTTAAGGATACTTCATTAGTATTGCGGCACTCTCTTGTTGGATCGATTGCTGATATTCGAGTTTACTTGGTGGCACAGAAGAATTATAGGAGTACCTCTTGTGGAATGATTGGGTATTAGAAGTGTATTGTATATTCGGACGATGGAGTTAGGATCGGATATGGTGATTCGCGTGTTGTACGGATTTGGAGACTAGGAGTCCTCGTAAACAGGTTAGGTCGTAGTAGTGGACTGCGTATATCGGTCTTGTATGGTAACAATTGGAGGTTTGGAGACCCGAGTGGATCCTTGTTGCTTAGTATGCTAGATTTTGGTGTGACATGGGGTATGAACTGGTTGTCTCCGTGTCGTGTTATTCTGGGCTGTTGCGCTAGGACAACGACGTTGGCTATGCCGGGAATGCCATGGATTGAGTGGCGAGGATCGACGGAGTAAGTTCCCAGTAGGGTGGTTTCATTTTTGAAAACCCAGCGGATGGCTAGGAAGGGTTGTCTTTCTTATTTGGCCTTCCTGATGGATGTCAGTGTAGAGACTCCTAACATTGATTCAATTCCGGTGGTGAGGGATGTTTCGGATGTGTTTCCTACTGTCGGGCATGTCACCGGACATAGTTGTTGATTTCGGTATTGATTTGGTGCTAGACACCGTTGTAGACACCGGATTTTTGACCCTCCCCGAGAATTTTCACATTTTTAGTGTGAATATGTGAAATTGGGTCTAATATAGTCATTTTAACTATTTTTACTTTATTTCGTTGCAAAAAGAAAAAATCACAAAAATACATATATAAATTTTAGTTTATGTATTTCTCTTAAACTTGAAAAAAAATACAAAATTGCACTTTATTTTTGTACTTTATATAATTTCGAAAATAACCAAAAATATAGTTCTAATTAATGTTTTGTAGTCATTATAATTTTGAAAAATACAAAAATATTACTTCATATTTTATCTTTATATATAAAAACGAAAATTACAAAAATAGTTTTATTAATATTTTGTAGCTATTTTAAATCTTGAAAAAATATTTTTTAAAAAAAAGATATAGTGTTGTTTAAATATTAGTCTTATTTTTTGTAGTTGTTTTGCTTACATAGGGCTAGTTAAGCAACGTTTCCTATTTTCTCGGGTCCGGGCAAAAGAATAATATTCGGATTCAAACTACCCGGTTTTAGGCTTAATTTCGGACCTAGCCCATAATAAACCGAGTTCGGGACACATGGGGAACCCCACCACGCGTGGGGGACACAAATCTCGAACCCCACCACGCGTGGGCTCATTTCCCTGGGCAAGGGTACTAAATACACGGACAAAACACATTTGAAGGGGGGAATTTTTTGGAAATTTTTGGGGTACTGTACATCTTCTTCAAAAAGAAGAAGAAGAGAAAAACCTAGGAGCTCTCCGTCGATCATTGCCCTCACGACCACCAAACAAAAACCCAGTCGGAACCCTACACCAAGTAGACCCTTCCATCCCCCCGTCGCAACCAACTCCCACCACCAAACACCACCTCCGTGAAACCCACCATTGTTGCCGCTAACCGTTTCCTCCACTGCGTCCAGCATCTGTCAAGCAACAACGACTGTTGCTTTCCTGGTCGTCGCCCCAGCTCCCTCTCCGTCTCGCGACCACCATCAACAACCCACCATCCCTCACGAACCAGCTTCATCGTCACCCTCCTCGCCTCCAAGCCTCCATAAACCTCGACCCTACAGTCAAAAACCATCAGCTCACGACCATTCCTCAACCTCCTAGGTTCATCGTCGACCCCATTGCTGCGTCGGTCGAGCAGCAGCCATTGTTGCTGCTGTTCGTTTTCAGCACGTCCGTCAAATAGCAGCCCACGACCACCTGCTACCCAGCCTCGTCGACCACCGGCGTACACCACCAAACCTCCAGCTCGACTTCACGCCACCACCAGTCTCCCCGTCGTTTCCTCACGCCCAGCAGTGGATCAAACGACCACTGAACACCGTCCAAACACCACTGCTCCAGCTGTACTGTCCAAACGCGACAACCAACCAGCCCAGGTTATCGCTGTTCTTTCACTGTCGTCGTGCAGTCCGTTGAGGTCGCCTTTGGTTCGTCGAGGTCCGGTACGTCAAGTTTGTTGTCCGAGGTTTCGTCGCAGGTCCAACGCATCGGACGATAATATCAAGTAGGTCATCTCTGTCCGTGTCCTTCATATTTGTTGTTTAGTAATATGTACATGTGTTTTGTTGAAATACAATCCTAGTTCATGCGGATAGTACGCGAAATTGCGCGAGACATATATACATGATGATTGCGAATTGCTATTTTTTATAATTAACTCTGTATGGTATCCTAGTTCTTTTCCGTTGTTTCGTTATTTTAAGTAGCTATTTGCCATTTTGTTTCTTCGTTTAAACTGTTGTTATCCAAATATTTGTCATAATAGGGGTTTGCACATATTCTGAAAGGTGTTAATTATTTAGTTTGTCTTAATAATTGTTTATACATGTGGTAGTAATGTTGAAATTATAGTAGCAATTTTAATTCCGCGGGAAAATACTCGCTTCATCAAATAAGTTCAATTTATAACGTATGATCTCGCGAAGTAGCACAAAACATAGTTATTTTAGCCTTGTCCTATTTCTAAAAGAAAAAAAAGAAAAATAAATAAATAAATAAAAATGAGACGAGCCTCGCCAAATAGAAAATACAAGCTGCGGGGCCCTCTAAATGTATATATTAAATACTTAGATTCCAGGACGGGCCGTTTAGCAAATTTCACGGCCCCTACCCAAAATAATAATGCGCTAGTTGCTTTAGGCGCGCCTTTAATAATTTAATTTTCCTAAACTCGGGTGCACATTTATGTGACCCAAATCTAAATCTCAACGGAATCGAAATGTGTCTCTAATCGCGGGTATATTGATTATGGCGTGGCCCGAGATGCATTTCCATGACGTTGCAAATTCTTTTAAAAATAATGAATGAGACGAGCCTCGACAAACAAAAATGTAGAAGCTGCGGGGCCCTCTAAATGTATATATATTAAAAATACTTAGAATTCGGGACATGCCGTTTAGCAAATTTTGCGGCCTTCTCCAAAATAACAATACGTTAGTTGCTTTAGGTGCGTCTTAATAACGTATTTTTCTTAATTCGGGTGCACATTTATGTGACCCAAATCCAAATCTCAACCGAGTCGAGATATGTCAATAACCACGGGTGCATTGATGTAACGTGGTTTGAGATATATTTTCACGACGTTGCAATTCTCGTAAAAAATAATAATAAAAGCGGTCAAGAGTTTAAAACTCGCACATAGGTTTTAACTTGTATAAAATCAGATAATCAAGCCGAATATAACAGTTGAGCGACCGTGCTAGAACCACGGAACTCGGGAATGCCTAACACCTTCTCCCGGGTTAACAGAATTCCTTATCCGGATTTCTGGTACGCAGACCATAATATAGAGTCATTCTTTTCCTCGATTCGGGATTAAAATTGGTGACTTGGGACACCCTAAATCTCCCAAGTGGCGACTCTGAAATAAATAAACCAATCCCGTTTCGATTGTCCTTTAATTGGAAAAAACTCCCCTGCACCCTATCGGGTGCGAAAAAAGGAGGTGTGACAGCTCTGGCGACTCTGCTGGGGATGTGCAGTGACCCAGAACCACTGGTTCAGGGTTAAGAATTCGAGCTTAGAATAATTGTTATTATTTGGCTTTATTTATTATCTGATTTTATTACATGTTTTGAGCCTAATGTGCTAAATGCTGCTTTTACCGCTTTGATATTATTTGAACTGTATATAAATTGTGCCGAAACCTTTCTCCTCTTACCTCCGGGGATGTGCTTACTGGTTGAGACTCCCTATTCTGTTAGTGTCATACCCTGAATAAAAGAGGCTCGAAAAGTTTCTAAGCCGGCTGGCCTTTTGGTTCCCGGAAAGGAGCTCCTTCCTCAGCTCGAGTTGTCCGCTCGGGTACACTGTCTAGAACACTGACCCAGGTTTTTGAACATAGAATAATGTGACTTCATGCCGGATCCCTAGTAGGAGCGTTTATTTGCATCATGTGCATTTGACTTAGGGGACTCAACACAGGGGTTGAGTCCGTCTAGGACAAGCAACCTGAAAATAATAGACCATCTTTTGGCATCCTATGTGCTACATGTTGTATTTATTCAAGGGTCAATGGGTCATTTGGCGAACCAATGATATTTGCGGACAAATGACACTCCTTATCATGCTGATCACGTTAAATAAGAAAGTTGCACTATTTTTGATAAGCATGCTATTAGGTTAATTAAGCACATGGGGAACATTGTGGAATTCAAGAAGTCTTGGTATTCCACATGTCCCCCACGCTTCATTTTTTGGAAAAAAGCGCATGAAGAACATTTGCGGAGTCCAAGATGTCTTGGAAGTCCTTGTGTCTCCCATGCAACATTTTTGAAAATAATAATAAATTAAATATATATATATATATATATATATAATGAAAAAATGAAAATTTAAAAGATTTGGTATGTTGTCATCATTTTCCACAAATTAGAAAATCGTGAAAAATGACAGTGTAGAGATAGAACTACTTATTTTTAGAAGAAAAAAAAAACAATGTCCGAGTAGTATCGAAACTCTGCCGAAATTTTGAGAAAATGAAAAAATAAATGTCTTATTAGTTTGTTATATTAAAAGCAAAGGAAAAATAGAGAAAAAAAAATCATCATTGTTCTATCTTGTTTTTTCAAAAAATATAGAAAAGAAAATAGTTTGTTTTGCCATGAAAATGAAGATGAAAAAGAGTCTGGTTTTTAAAATGTTTTATTTTATTTTGTTTGTCTATGAAAATGCCAAAAATAAAAATAAAAAGAGTCGGGCGTTGAACGTGATTTTATTATTTGTTCCAAAATAAATATATATAATCCAAAAAAAAATTCAAAAGAAAATTCAAAATTCAAAAAATATTTTTTTTAAGTATTTCTTTTATTAAAGGTAAAAATTCCAAAAAAAAAAACATTTTCTTTTCTTTAGAATAAGAAAAAACAAATGAAAAAAAAAAGAAGGAATGTTTTATGTTTTTCGTTAATTTGTTTGTTTGTTATGAATGAAAAATAATAGTCTATTTGATTGTTGTGAAAAAAAGAATAGAAAACGGAAAAGGGTCTTCTCAAAAATAGTTTATTGGCCCGAACTACGCGGGTTTGATTCTCACCGGATGTGAGATACGTAGGCAACCCTCATCGGGTCCAACCCCACCTTTTGCTAAAATAGCAAAAAAAAAATGTCAAAATTTTAATTTTGTCATGAATAAGTCGGGTGATGTTGTTTTGTCAAAAATAGCCGAATGTTCCCCAAAGGGACGCCGGAGGGCTGACTTTGCATAAACAACCACTTTTCGGGTCATGTTTAAGATTTGGTCTAGTGGACCCCCACAGCCTTAAAAATCTTCGTCCCCGAGGCGTTGAAAGGCCGTGTTTGCAATGTTGAGTTTTCTATTTATGAAAAATGATAAAAAGAGTCATAAATAAGTCGGGTGATGTTGTTTTTGTCAAAAATAGCTGAATGTTCCCGAAAGGGACGCCGGAAGGCTAACTTTGTATAAACAGCCACCTTGGGTCATTTTTTTAGGGATTGTGGTCCAGTTGACCCACACAGCCTTAAAATCCTTCGTCCCCGAGGCGCTGAAGGACCGTGTTTGCAACACCAAGTTTTATTGTAATTTGAAAAAAAAGAGTTGGCGGTCAGGTGAATACCATTCAAATGTTGTCATAATAAGCCGAGCCAGCTTCGGCCGCGTCTTAAACCATTCTTGCCGAAATAGCCTTAGAGTATCTTTCAGTTGTCGAAAGGTTATTTTCGTAAAAGAATGGACAAGTTTGTAAAGCGTCATAAAATAATCCACCCGACCTCAAAATTCATGTGAAATTTGGAAGGGGCCACATTTGCAGAAAATAACCATTGGGTTGCATTTGTCAAACGGGAAAAGGAACTGGCCGTTTGTTTTTGAGTTTGTAAGTATTTTGAGTATGCGGGTTGTTTGATTTTTAAGTTTGTAGGTCATCTTTAAACCTACGAAACCCAATTTGTTTTATTATGAAAATTGATAAAGAAAAAATGTTTCATTGCTTTTACCTTACATTTTGTTCGAACTACGCGAGGTCTGATTCATGCGGGGGCATGATACGTAGGCAATCTCCATAAGATTCGACCGCAACAAAAAAAAAGTGAATAAATAAAAAAGGCACAAAGAATAAAAAAGGGGGTAGAATGAAGGGTTTCACGCGGGAGGATACACGCGGTAGAAAAAAAACATGTTAGAAATGGTTAACTGCCTAAGAAAATTGCGTTCCCCAACATGCAATTGCAATATCTGTTAAAACTTTAACGCTAACAAGTTTGTTGTTTGTCCAAATCCAAACAGTTAGTTGTTAAAGCGTACTGGCACCATACCATTATCAAACAAGATCAAAAGGGATTATACCAGAAAGCATGACTGGCTCAGAAAATAGTGTTGAGTCGGAAGGGACGGCACATCAGATGCTGAAGGAGGCGATGGCCAATATAGAAAAAATGAGATTGGAAATGCATGAAATGCAGCTAGCCATGGCTAAGGCGCAAAAGGGGCTCGAACCACTCGTCACTCCTCCTTCCCCACCGGGACACACACCGGAATACCCTTTACCCGGCCCTTCAACGAGCTTCCCCATTGCCCAATACTACCAAGGGGATACTTCCTATAATCCCCAAGCTCCACCACCCAAACAAAACCCTCCTCCGCCAATCGTCCCCGTCGTCGGGGCACCTCCGCCAGCCACGTTGCAAAGATCCTCCAGCGAGCCGTTGTTTCAGGCTCACAATACGCAATACTATCCCCCTGAGCCCACATTCCATGCCCCCGAACCACATGCCTACAATCTGCACTTGGAGGTACCGGCAGAGATTGAAAAGCCGGTTAAAGTCCCAGAACAAGAGGAGGTATTGAGGAAGTTCAAAAGCCTGGAGCAGTCCTTTAGGAACCTGCACGGATTGGGCAACCAGGTCAGTGTGGCCTACAAAGATCTATGCCCTTTTCCGGACGTCCAACTCCCGATTGGGTTCAAGATGCCTAAGTTTGATTTATATGAAGGGCACGGTGACCCCATGGCACATTTGCGGGGTTTCTGTAGCAAAATGAGAGGGGCAGGCGGTAAAAATGAACTGCTGATAGCCTATTTTGGCCAAAGTCTGAGCGGATCGGCACTCGAATGGTATACCAGGCAGGATTCCAGCAGATGGTACACTTGGGATGATCTGGCGCAGGATTTCGCAGGTCATTTCCAATACAATCTCGAGATAGTCCCTGACCGTCTCACATTGTTGAGGACCGGGAAGAAGTCCGGGGAAAGTTTTCGCGAGTTCGGGTTCCGCTGGAGAGAGCAAGCAGCCAGAGTTGATCCTCCCATGAGAGAGGGAGAAATGGTGGACTACTTCTTGCAGACACTGGATCCAACTTACTTTGGTCACTTGGTGACGACGGTTGGGAAATCCTTCAATGAAGTAGTAAAGATAGGGGTCATGATAGAGGAGGGTCTGAGGTCTGACAAAATCCTGAATTACTCAGCGCTCAAGGCAACGACCCAAGCTATTCAGAGCGACACGGGAGGTGCCCTGGGAAGGAGGAAGAAAGAAGAAATTGCCACGATTGAGGCAAGCAGTTGGTCCAGGTCTGGTAAACCATACTACAACCAACCCAGACCCCACAAACCAAACTACCCATACAGCCCACCTCAACACCACTATTCACCTCAAGAACCACACTTCCCCGTGCACCAAGCCCAAACATATACCCGGCCTCCGGTTCGCCCGCAATGGCGCGTGTCGGCTCCCTAGAACACACATACACCACCGCAAAACACCTATCCACCGCCAAGAGCCTACAAGAACCCTCCAGGGGCAGGTTTTCGGGGAAATCAGGCTTTCAGAAATGAAAGAATCCAAAGAACATTCACTGAGTTGGGGGAAACCTATACTGTCGTGTTCCACAAATTAAGGCAGTTAGGTTTGTTGAGTCCTGTTGAGCCCAGATTGCCAAATCCCCTTCCCAAAAATATGGACCACTCGGTAAGCTGTGAGTATTGTTCGGGGGCTCCCGGACATGATACCGAGAAGTGTTGGAAGTTGAAACATGCAATACAGAATCTTATTGACACCAACAAGATTGAGGTTCAGACACCAGAGGCTGAAAGTAAAGATTCCTTATTTTGAAAGCAAAGATCAACAATTGAATGGCTACTCCTCTTCTTATACTAAGGGAGTCTTGGTAGTAGGCTCTGATTTTCTTTTTGTTGTCTGGATTATTCCAGGGTTGTAATCCAGATTTTTTTTTTCTTGTGCTCGCCAAAGTGTGAAACCTTGCTATCCCGTATTTTAATAAAGTGAAAGTTTTTTTCCTCATTCCTTATTTTGTTTTAATTTTTCTTCTTATTTTCTGAACAGTTCTCTTTATACTGGTTCTAATGACATGGCATGCACGACGGATCTTCAACCTAGTCTAAAAAATCAATTTGATTTCGAACTTATAGTACAAGATTGTGATGATAAGTCGGAATACGATAAGGATGAAGCCTTCGAAGAAATTAACAGAGAGTTGAGCCAATTTGAAAAAAGAGCCCAACTGACACGGAAGCTGTCAATCTAGGGATGCGGATGACATCAGGGAAGAACTAATCAAAGCACTTACTGAATTCAAAACATTTTGCATGGTCATACGACGACATGCCGGGTTGAAGCACCAATTTAGTGGTTCAAAAATTGCCCACTGACCCGACATTTCCCCCCGTCAAGCAAAATTAAGGAAGTCCAAAACCGACGTAAGTGTGAAGATTAAGGAAGAAGTAACCAAACAGCTGAATGATAAGGTTATTCGGGTCGCTCGATATCTTGATCCGGGTGTGTGTTGATTATTGCAATCTAAACAGAGCAAGCCCAATGACGCTTTGTGATCAACAAATATCGAAGGGAAATGCGTCGACATGGTTATCAATTCTGACACAGTTAAGAGATATTATGTATGATTGTAATTGTTGTTTGTTGGTATTTAGCATTTATCAGAGAATGAAATGACAGAGGCAATTCTTTCTTCTATCCAAACACTTTAACCTTTTCTTCCCCTTTTGAGCCTTATTTATTTTTTTCATACCCCTCTTTTGGAATCAGTAATGAAAATGAAAGAAAAGAGAAGAAAAAAAAGTAATGATGATAAGAACAAAAGAAAAGTCACAAAAAAAAACAAAGGAATTGGGAACTACGTTTGACCTGATTCCTCAAAGAAGGATACGTAGGCGTCTCACGGCTCGGTCATAGTGTAACAAAAAACAAAAATCCCCAAGCAAGAAAAACTGGGGCAGAAGTTGATTCCGAGAGTTGTAATGTTTTACCCATCAAAATCATTTTGAACCTCTTGTTACCCCTTTTCTTTTAACCATACACGAAAACCCATATTGACGTCCAAAAAGACCTCCCGATCAGTAACTGAGAAGTGCTAAGTCAATGCAAATGGATGTCGGGGATAACACTCTGATCCCCAGCAAAGAAGAAGATCACAAGCTGGAAATGAATTGATAGCCGAAAGAATCCCCAACAGAAAGTCATATCGGCATCACTCCGATCCCCAGTTGAAAAATAAAATAAAATGAGAGAGTCTTATCGGTGAAAACCTTCACAGGCACCATAAGGCGACGAGAGTTGAGAGAAATGAGAGAGTCTTATTAGTGAAAACCCCTCGAAGGGCACTATGAGGTGACAAGACAAGATTGGCGGGAAGGATCCGCATTTGGCAAAGAGTTGAGTGCATGTTTATCCTCAGCAACATGAGGCCGTCCGAAGGGTTGATTGATACAAATAGACTGGGTTGATTAATCCGGAATGCGTGACATGATCGTTGGGATCGGTTATATCATTCAGATAAGTTCTTTTCTTTCCTTTTCCCCAGCATTTGTTCAGAAAGACTTCTTCTTTTTTTGAAATTCTTCACTTTTTCATTTCTTGGTTTAAAGATTTTACCTCCCCAACAGTTTATTTTTGAAAAGGATTTTCAGAGCTTACTACCAGTTGCCAAAATGATGCAAAGCAAAATGCGAATAGGACATGCCAAAGATAAGACGATAAAGCGAAAAGAAGTTGGTCGCAAGACCAAATGTTGAATGGGTCTAGATCCCAAGAGGACCAAATTTCCAAGGGTAGCTGGAGGAAAATAGGAAAACAACAGTTGAGAAAATAAAAGGAAAATTCATTCCCAGCAAAATAACCCCCAGCACGTTTTGATAGTGTAATTAAGCACAAAGCGGGGGAGTGAGAAAGGGAGAAACCATCCCCAGCAGGAGTGGCACGACCACTCACCATGTGTTAAAACTAACAAGTTTTCTTTGATTTGAAGCAGGAAAAGGAAATCTTGTTAATGGCGAAAAAACATGCCACAAGGAAAAGCACCAAAACTGGGGCAGAAAATTTCCTGCCATTTGTCGAAAATTTTCTCGAAGGAACGAGGAAATCAATTCAAGTTTTAAGAGATTGCAAGACAACACGATTCTAAGAAAGACAGTCGGAGGTAAGACAATTCCAAGCTTTTGAAGATGGGTTCATCCGCCCTCGAATAGGATATTTTGGGTTCATCCGCCCTCGAATAGGATATTTTGGGTTCATCCGCCCTCGAATAGGATATTTTGGGTTCATCCGCCCTCGAATAGGATAGTTTGGGTTCATCCTCCCTCGAATAGGATATTTTGGGTTCATCCGCCCTCGAATAGGATATTTTGGGTTCATCCGCCCTCGAATAGGATATTATGGGTTCATCCGCCCTCGAATAGGATATTTTGGGTTCATCCGCCCTCGAATAGGATATTTTGGGTTCATCCGCCCTCGAATAGGATATTTTGGGTTCATCCGCCCTCGAATAGGATATTTTGGGTTCATCCGCCCTCGAATAGGATATTTTGGGTTCATCCGCCCTCGAATAGGATATTTTGGGTTCATCCGCCCTCGAATAGGATAGTTTGGGTTCATCCGCCCTCGAATAGGATATTTTGGGTTCATCCGCCCTCGAATAGGATATTTTGGGTTCATCCTCCCTCGAATAGGATATTTTGGGTTCATCCGCCCTCGAATAGGATATTTTGGGTTCATCGCCCTCGAATAGGATATTTTGGGTTCATCCGCCCTCGAATAGGATACTTTGGGTTCATCCGCCCTCGAATAGGATTTTATTTTCTAAATTGTTGTTGAAGCCAGGCGCCCACCTGTATAACAAGAGGAATACTTTTTGTCTGTCCATTTCATATACCAGGCGCCCACCTGTATAACGAGAGGAATACATTTCAGTCTTTACTTTCAAGTGTTGAAACCAGGCGCCCACCTGTATAACGAGAGGAATACATTTCAGTCTTTACTTTCAAGTGTTGAAATT
Organism: Nicotiana sylvestris; assembly: GCF_000393655.2. Lineage (NCBI taxonomy): Eukaryota > Viridiplantae > Streptophyta > Magnoliopsida > Solanales > Solanaceae > Nicotiana > Nicotiana sylvestris. Next base: position 158,674,011 of record NC_091061.1, on the reverse strand, counting down.
GGGAGCCCGCCCATAATAACAGAGGAATACATTCAGTCTTTACTTTCAAGTGTTGAAATTGGGAGCCCGCCCATAATAACAGAGGAATACATTCAGTCTTTACTTTCAAGTGTTGAAATTGGGAGCCCGCCCATAGAACAGAGGCATACATTCCAGTCTTTAAATTTCTTGTCAGGCGCCCACCTACATAACGAGTGGAATACTTTTCAGTCTTTAAATTTCTTGTCAGGCGCCCACCTACATAACGAGTGGAATACTTTTCAGTCTTTAAATTTCTTGTCAAGCGCCCACCTACATAACGAGTGGAATACTTTTCAGTCTTTAAATTTGTTTTCAGGCGCCCACCTGTATAACAAGAGGAATACTTTTTAGTCTTATACTGCAGATTTTGGAAATCAGTAACCCCACCGGAAGGTAGAAGGTTACAACAGGAATCCCCAGCTCCGGGAAGCAGAAGGCTACAACAAAAATCCCCAGCATCCAACCAAGTTATAAATAGCAAAAGCTCGCCTCAAGAATGCGAGTCAACATCTGAGATGGTCGACAAAAGCTGGACACAACAAAAAGAAAAAAAAGAAAAAGAAAAAAAATGAATGAATCTGAAGCACGGAAGTGGAGAACGGATGTGATCTGCTCAAGAACTAGCGCCTACAACTAGCAAGTATCAAGGTTCAAATCCAAAGTCTGTATGAAGCACCATTCAAGACTCAAGACCAAGTTTCAGAAGACTTGAAGATAGGAATCCTTGTAACTAGTAGCTAATAGGCTTAGTTAGTCTTTTTCAGTTTTCATTTTTTTGTTGTAATGACAGGACCGCGGATCGGAACCTCAACGGAACGGCACCTCGATCGGCTCTTCACCTCGGTACACTCTACCATCTCTTTCATTTCCGAACTACACATGGCCTGATTCCTGTAAAACCAAGGATATGTAGGCAGCTCAGATACCAGGACTCGGTCACATTCCTTCCCTTTCCTTAGTGTAGTCCGTCCAAGTAATGGTCGGGTCAAAAACATGTCTAGTCGTTCTTTGTCGGAAAACTCTTCGTGTTTCCAGTCAAAGAGGGGCAACTGTAGACACCGGATTTTTGACCCTCCCCGAGAATTTTCACATTTTTAGCGTGAATATGTGAAATTGGGTCTAATATAGCCATTTTAACTATTTTTACTTTATTTCGTTGCAAAAAGAAAAAATCACAAAAATACATATATAAATTTTAGTTTATGTATTTCTCATAAACTTGAAAAAAATACAAAAATTGTACTTTATTTTGGTACTTTATATAAATTCGAAAATAACCAAAAATATAGTTCTAATTAATGTTTTGTAATCATTATAATTTTGAAAAATACAAAAAATATTACTTCATATTTTATCTTTATATATAAAAAACGAAAATTACAAAAATAGTTTTATTAATATTTTGTAGCTATTTTAAATCTTGAAAAAATATTTTAAAAAAAGATATAGTGTTGTTTAAATATTAGTCTTATTTTTGGTAGTTGTTTTGCTTACATAGGGCTAGTTAAGCAACGTTTCCTATTTTCTCGGGTCCGGGCAAAAGAATAATATTCGGGTTCAAACTACCCGGTTTTAGGCCTAATTTCGGACCTAGCCCATAATAAACCGAGTCCGGGACACATGGGGAACCCCACCACGCGTGGGGGACACAAATCTCGAACCCCACCACGCGTGGGCTCATTTCCCTGGGCAAGGGTACTAAATACACGGACAAAACACATTTGAAGGGGGGAATTTTTTAGAAATTTTTGGGGTACTGTACATCTTCTTCAAAAAGAAGAAGAAGAGAAAAACCTAGGAGCTCTCCGTCGATCATTGCCCTCACGACCACCAAACAAAAACCCAGTCGGAACCCTACACCAAGTAGACCCTTCCATCCCCCCGTCGCAACCAACTCCCACCACCAAACACCACCTCCGTGAAACCCACCATTGTTGCCGCTAACCGTTTCCTCCACTGCGTCCAGCATCTGTCAAGCAACAACGACTGTTGCTTTCCCGGTCGTCGCCCCAGCTCCCTCTCCGTCTCGCGACCACCATCAACAACCCACCATCCCTCACGAACCAGCTTCATCGTCACCCTCCTCGCCTCCAAGCCTCCATAACCCTCGACCCTACAGTCAAAAACCACCAGCTCACGACCATTCCTCATCCTCCTAGGTTCATCGTCGACCCCATTGCTGCGTCGGTCGAGCAACAGCCATTGTTGCTGCTGTTCGTTTTCAGCACGTCCGTCAAACAGCAGCCCACAACCACCTACTACCCAGCCTCGTCGACCACCGGCGTACACCACCAAACCTCCATCTCGACTTCACGCCACCACCAGTCTCCCCGTCGTTTCCTCACGCCCAGCAGTGGATCAAACGACCACTGAACACCGTCCAAACACCACTGCTCCAGCTGTACTGTCCAAACGCGACAACCAACCATCCCAGGTTATCGTTGTTCTTTCACTGTCGTCGTGCAGTCTGTTGAGGTCGCCTTTGGTTCGTCGAGGTCCGGTACGTCAAGTTTGTTGTCCGAGGTTTCGTCGCAGGTCCAACGCATCGGACGATAATATCAAGTAGGTCATCTCTGTCCGTGTCCTTCATATTTGTTGTTTAGTAATATGTACATGTGTTTTGTTGAAATACAATCCTAGTTCATGCGGATAGTACGCGAAATTGCGCGAGACATATATACATGATGATTGCGAATTGCTATTTTTGATAATTAACTCCGTATGGTATCCTAGTTCTTTTCCGTTGTTTCGTTATTTTAAGTAGCTATTCGCCATTTTGTTTCTTCGTTTAAACTGTTGTTATCCAAATATTTGTCATAATAGGGGTTTGCACATATTCTGAAAGGTGTTAATTATTTAGTTTGTCTTAATAATTGTTTATACATGTGGTAGTAATGTTGAAATTATAGTAGCAATTTTAATTCCGCGGGAAAATACTCGCTTCATCAAATAAGTTCAATTTATAACCTATGATCTCGCGAAGTAGCACAAAACATAGTTATTTTAGCCTTGTCCTATTTCTAAAAGAAAAAAAAAAGAAAAATAAATAAATAAATAAAAATGAGACGAGCCTCGCCAAATAGAAAATACAAGCTGCGGGGCCCTCTAAATGTATATATTAAATACTTAGATTCCGGGACAGGCCGTTTAGCAAATTTCACGGCCCCACCCAAAATGACAACACGTTAGTCTCTTTAGGATACGCTTTAATAAACTTTACCTTCTTAAACTCGGGTGCACATTTATGTGACCCAAATCCAAATCTCGACGGATTCGAAATGCCTCTCTAATCACGGGTACATTGACTGTGACGTGGTTCGAGATGCATGTCCATGACGTTGCAAATTCATTAGAAATAAAGAACGAGGTGAGCCTCGCCAAATAAAAATACAAATTGCGGGGCCCTCAATAAATATTGCTTTAAAAATTGTTTAGGCTTCGGGATGGACCGTTTAGTAAAATTCCACGGTCCTACCCAAAATAAATACGCTAGTCGCTTTAGGCGCGCCTTTAATAATTTAATTTCCTTAAACTCGGGTGCACATTGATGTGACCCAAATCCAAATCTCAACGGAGTCAAAGTGTGTCGACGACCACGGGTACATTGATTGTAACGCGGTTCGAGATACATTTTCACAACGTTGCAATTCTTGATAAAAACAGTAAATGATAAAAGCGGTTAAAAGTTAAATTTTGCACATAAGTTCACACTTGTATAAAATCAGATAATCAAGCCGAATATAACAGTTGAGCGACCGTGCTAGAACCACGGAACTCGGGAATGCCTAACACCTTCTCCCGGGTTAACAGAATTCCTTATCCGGATTTCTGGTACGCAGACCATAATATAGAGTCATTCTTTTCCTCGATTCGGGATTAAAATTGGTGACTTGGGACACCCTAAATCTCCCAAGTGGCGACTCTGAAATAAATAAACCAATCCCGTTTCGATTGTCCTTTAATTGGAAAAAACTCCCCTGCACCCTATCGGGTGCGGAAAAAGGAGGTGTGACAACCGTATCGTATGACACCGACGGAGTTAAAGAAGTTGAAGAAGACTCTTCAGGAACTCCTTGATAAGGGGTTCATTGGTAGACCAATAGGGATGTGTGTGATACATCGAGTCGGCTTGGTTGACTCCAAGTTGTATTGTTGAGGGATGTGTTGATTCAATTGTTATTGAGCTTATTAGTGATTTAGGGAGATCAATGAGTTACCTTTCTGTGTTGTGAGGCGTTAGGATTTGTTGGTTATAGGCACATGTGGTGCGGTTTTATTGGGGTCTCTCAGTGGGATTCGAGCCGGAAGAGTATTGGGTATTACTCGGCGAATAGTGTATCGGTTGTGTCCTTTCGGGTTTGTGTAATGTTATGTCAATTGCTTTGCCGTAGTTATGATGATTTACTTCGGTTCTACACATCAAATTGCGTGTGGTTATCGATTTTGAGCATTGTGACTTGAGGTGTTTCATGTGGACCAATGTTTGGATAGGGTCGCGCATTGTAGCGAAATTATGTGGAGGTATGACCCTTCGGGTTAGATTCGTGTGTTCTGTTTCTACGACGTGTGATGGGTTCTCAACATTGTGTTGTGGTGGTACTGGTGAGCTTGTGGTATAGCTCTTTCATTTGATTCATTTTTCATTAATTGAGTACGTTCAGATTGTTTCTTATTGGTGTGCGGATTGCACGAGTTGTGGCTTTAGATGGTATAGATGTGTCATGTCATCAGAGTAGCTGTGTTGGATTAGATGAGTTCGTCGGGATCTAAAATGAATACAAACAGATTCGATTTCAGCATGTTGGAAGGATAATATCGATGTTCGGCTCAAAATATTGCTAGGGGCCTTGTCAAAGGAGGAGTGACTTCATGAATGGTTGATCTGGGGAATGGTTATGACTTACTGCATGTTTCATTTATCATTGGTAGTATATGGAAGTGTTGGAATGAGGCTTTGTTTGATAAGAGATTTATTATTGGTATTCGGTTATTTTGAGCAACTATTGTGATTAGAAGTTATCACTATGAGTGTTTGAGTATGTTATATATCACGTAATTGCATCTGAGGTTGTAGGAATTGTTTGTTACAGCTTGTTCGGGCTTATTTAGAGTATAGATGTGAGATTCTGATCTTGTAGATAATTTCAGAAGTGGAAATGTGGTTCTAAGGTTTATGGGCTAGGTTGAATTGCGAAATTTAAGTTACATTGTGTTATCGGACCTATATGAGATAGGGTGACGTGGGATCACCCTCGGGTATGTGCATAGTAAGGTTACACAACGATTTAATGGGTTTCAGAACAACTCTGGGCACGTTCGAGGACGAACGTATGTTTAAGTGGGGGAGAATGTAACGACCAGATCGGTCGTTTTGAGCTTTTGCATTTCACTTTCTAGTTCTCGGGCATGGCTAGCCCCGTGTGCTGTATTATGACTTATGTAAATCGTCAGTTTTGGTTTTCAGGATAATTGGAATAGATTTGGAAGAACAATTCTCAGTTTGAAACTTTAAATTTGAAAGGTTTGACCAAGTTTTGACTTTTTAGTATTCAATCTCGGATGTGAATTTTTATGATTTAGTTAGCTCTGTTAGGTGATTTTGGACTTAGGAGCACATCCGAAATGTATTTTGGAGGTCCGTGGTAGATTTAGGTTTGAATTGGCGAAATTGGAAATTTGGCATTTTTCGCTCGGCAGTGGAAATTTTGATATAGGGGTCAGAATGGAATTCCGAAAATTAGAGTAGGTCCGTTGTGTCATTTTTGACGTGTATGCAAAATTTCAGGTCATTCGGACGAGGTTTGATAGACTTTTTGATCGCATTCGGAATTTAAAAGTTTTGAAATTCTTAGGCTTGAACCCGAGAGTGATTTGATGTGTTGATATTGTTTTGAGCATTCCAAAGGTTGGAACAAGTTTTAATGATGTTATGGGATGTGTTAGCATGTTTGGTTGAGGTCCCGAGGGCCTCGGGTGAGTTTCGAGGTGGTTTCAGACCATTTCTAGGCCATTTCTAGTTGCTGGTTTTTGGATTCAGGGGTATACAGTGCGTGAGCATAGATCTGACCGCGTTAGCATAGAGAAAATTTGGAAAAATGGAGTTGTGCTATGCGATCGCATAGAGTAAAATTTCTGCTGCACTGACCCGACTTTGAAAGCTTATATCTCACAATCTATAAGGAATTTGAAGATGATCCAAAAAAAAAGTTGTAGCCCTTAATGTCTAGTTTCAGGAAGTTCAACCAATTGTAATTTGGAGTTTTGTACAAAATGTTATGACCATTATACTAGAGGTTGTCCGGAACAGTTGGAAAAGGCTGTTGGAAATATTTGTTCTACGCGATCCTGGGGGAATGGTCGCGATCGCATAGGGTAAAAGAAGGGCTGGAAAATTTTGTGCTTTGCTATCACATTAGTTTGTCCGCGATAGCATAGGATAAATGCCTGGGCAGATTATAAAGTACTCTATTTCGATGATTTCGACCATTTTTGTATTTTTGGAGCTATGGAGCTCGGATTGAGGCGAGTTTTGAAGGGATTTTCATAGGATTGATTGGGTTAAGTGTCCTTCACTCAAATTTGGTTAAATCTTATGATTATGTCTTGATTCTTATCATTTAATTTGGGAATTTGGGGTGAAAAATGAGAAAAATGGAGGAAGGTTTGGAAAGTTGATTTTGGGGATTTGTATGGACATTTGATGTTGGATTTTGGTGAATTTGACATGGGTAGACTCGTGAGCGAATGAGTTTTCCAGTTTTGTAATTTTTATCGGATTCCGAGACATGGCCCGAGGGCCTAGTTTGAGCCAATTTCGGGATTTGTGAGTTAATTTGATTATTTTCGTTTGGGTTTTGTTCCTTTAGCGTATATTGATGATAATATGCTGATTTTGGTTAGATTTGGAGCATTTGGAGGCCGATTCGAGAGGCAAAGGCATCGCGGGCTAGAGTTTGGACCAATTTGAGGTAAGTAATGATTGTAAATATTGTCCTGAGGGTATGAAACCCCGGATTTCATATCGTTGTGCTACTTTGAGGTGACGCACACGCTAGATGACGAGCGTGGAGTTGTGCACCGTTGGGGATTTGGAATTGTTCCATCCCGTACGACTATTAAGTCGCGTAATTGATTGAGAACTATTTGATATCATTGTATTTTGGAAAGTATTACCATGTTTTGGGCCGAATGCCATATTTGCGCCTCGTGCCAACTGTTTTGGGCCCTTAGGGGATTTTCACTACTATTCCTCACTGTTTTGACGTCATATTTGTACTCAGTCATGCCGTATTCTACTATTTTCATAACTTAGCCGCATTTACTCCGTTTTGATATTATAAATGATATTTTGGGATGAGCATCATGTTTTACTGTTGCTCGAGTGGCTTGAGAAATTTCTCACTGAGTGAGGCCGAGGGCCTGTGTTGTGAGGATATTATGGGATCGGGCTACGCGCCGCAACAAGTTGTTACTAATTCATGATTATGAGGCCGAGGGCCTGATTTGTTACGCCACGAGGTGGCTTGTTATGAGACCGAGGGCCAGTTTGATTATGCCACGAGATGGCTTGTTATAACGCTTAGGCTGTAGGAGCCCCTCTGGAGTCTACACACCCCCAGTGAGCGTGGGTACCCAGTGTGAGATGTGATTTTACCCGAGGGGTTGTTGTTGTTTCATGTTGTTGCCGAGGGGCTGTTTACATTTCTATCATTTTTACTCACTGTCTTATCACTCGTTTGAAACTATTGAAGGTTGTTTTAAAGGGTTTTACTGAAACTGAGCTTGATTTACGAAGTAAATGATTTCTGTACTATTTTGGGAAGGTACTGCATTTGTTGTAGCGTTATGACGTGGCTTACGTGTTTTCTTACTGCTCAACTTTCATTTACTTTTATTACTTACTGAGTTGGCGTACTCACATTCCTCCCTGCACCTTGTGTGCAGATTCAGGTATTTCTGAACCCAGTAGCGAGTGTTGATTGCTCAATGGCAGAGTCATTGGAGTTAGCAAGGAAGTTGCCTGACGTTCACATCCTTGTTCTTCTCCTTTTTGTATTCCTTAAATTGTTTTAGTATATTTTCAGACCTTAGTAGATGCTCGTGACTTGTAACACCCCGATGTCGGGCTTGTGTATTTATTCCACACTATCCATTTAGACTTATATTATGAGATATCTGATTAATTTAAGGTTTAAAAATAATTGTTATTGATTAAATAGTTAATTCGGGAGTTGTGTCGGCTAGCCTAGTTTCACGATAGGTGCCATCACGACCGAATCGATTTTAGGGTCGTGACATGAGGTTGTCAGACAGTTGTAGTAGGTGTTCATGACTAGTGACATCCTGATGTCGGGCTTTCTTTCCGCACTGTTATTTTATTTTAAACACTTTATAAAGGCTTATTGTTAAAAATCTTTGATTTTATCCTAAGAATAAAAAATATTGATTGGTTTTGAGAATGTGTCGGCTAGCCTAGTTCCATGATAGGCACCATCACAATAGGGATGGTTTTGGGTCGTGACAGTTAAGATGCTTGGCATCCTATAGAATAAGAGTCAAAATGGGCTTTACTGCCAACCTCAACATGCATACTCGAAGAAAAGTATTATGTAACTTAGGATGTTATAATCAGTCTTATGTATATTGTGTAACTTATTATATATTTCGTTACAATATCGACATTTAGGTATTATTTTTGTAAATAACAAATACCATACCTAGTACTAAATCTTTTTAAAAAAAAACTTAAAGTAAATATCATACCAAATACCAAAATATTAAATACCAAATATCAAATTATTTGGTTTTGATATGCTAATTAGGTATTTACCAAATTATGCACGCCCCTATGTCTAATGACCTCCCTTACATATAGAGCCTATTTTAGATTGGCTTTAAAAAGTAGTTTCTTAAGTTGAAATAACTTTTAAGCAAGAAAACAATAAGATAGGGTTGGCTAGCTTATTATTTTTGACTTATTTTAAGTAATTTTTAATTTATTTTAAGCACTTTTTAACTTTGACAAACTCTGGAAAAAACGAAAAAGAGCTTAATAGTTGATTTAACCAGCTCAAAAGTCAATCCAAACACCTTCATGATTTCAACCTAAAGTTTAAGCTTCTAAAAACTTAAACTAAATATCATACCAAATACCAAAATATTAAATACCAAATATCAAATTATTTGGTTTCGATATGCTAATTAGGTATTTACCAAATTATGCACGCCCCTGTGTCTAATGACCTACCTTACATATAGAGCATGTTTTAGATTGGCTTTAAAAAGTAGCTTCTTAAGTAGAAATAATTTTTAAGCAAGAAAACAATAAGTTAGGGTTGACTAGCTTATTATTTTTGACTTATTTTAAGTAATTTTTAATTTATTTTAAGCACTTTTTAACTTTGACAAACTCTGGAAAAACCTAAAAAGGGCTTAAAAGTTGATTTAACCAGCTTAAAAGCCAATCCAAACACCCTCATGATTTCAACCTAAAGTTTAAGCTTCTAGCCTTATAGCCTATTTGGGGAAGTTTTTTTTTGGCCAAAAAGTTTTTTTTAAAAAGATATTTAGCTAAGCTTTTAGAGAAAAAAAATACTTTTTGATAAAAGCAAAAGCATTTTTTAAGAAGCAGAAAAAATAATTTTTTTTCCAAAAGAATTTTTGGAAAAGTATTTTTGAGAAAATATACTTAGAAGTACTTTTTTAAAACTTGATCAAACACTAGTTGTTGTTCAAAAATATTTTTCAAATTAATTACTAAAACACAAACGGATTCTCACCAACTATCTTTTTTGTACAACACTTTTGATAAAATTATTTTTCAATTAAATTAATTTTAAAAATTTGACCAAACAAGCTATTAGTACAAATAAGCACCGCAATTGTTGGTATGAAATTCGTATAAGTTACTTTTTCATATGATGGTAGGAAAATGAAAATATAGTAAAATATATTTAAAATTATAATAAATAATAAATATAAGCCCATCATTTTAAAAATATATACTCCCTCCGTTTCAGTTTATATGAACCTATTTTTTCTTTTTGGTCTGTTCCGAAAAGAATGATTCCTTTCTAAATTTGAAAACAATTTAGTTTAAACTTCCAATTCTACCCTAATGAGATGCTTTTATAATCACACAAATACTTTGGACCCCTTTTTGACTTGTTTAGGACCACAAATTCTAAAAGTTTTCATTTTTTCTTAAATTCTATGCTCAATCAAACAAGTTGACATAAATTGGAATGGAGGGAGTAACAAATTATTTAGTATTAAAGTCCTTAAAAATATTATTTTCTCCATTTCAATTTATGTAAACTTATTTGATTGAAATATTTGAACTTGTGTATAAAATAAGACATAGTATATATTTTGTATGAATATAAATTATTACGTAAAGATAAGTGGTTTTGAAATAAGTAAAGAGGTTATTTATTTTGGCACAAACTCACATAAATTGAAATGGAGGGAGTATATGCTAAATCCGGCTTTGTTAGTACGTGGCGGCAAACCCGTCAGCGCAAAATCTAGAACCTTCAGACCCGCTAGCCACATCATCTCGTAGTATAGTATAGCCAAGTTTGCAGGTGACACGGCGTATGTTTTGCTGACTTTCTCACCAAGTCACGACTTTGTTTTGCAGTCTTAAAATTCAATCTCCAGGACAAGATAAATATGGCGCTGAGATCAGTCGTTTCAAGTACTGGAGTCCGTCGTTTAATGGAAGGTGGTGGGAGATCATCGGTTTCGGGCCTTCGCTATTTCACCGACGGCAAAGGTCGAGTCCTTAGTGAAGAAGAACGTGCTAAAGAGGCCGTTTACATTCAGGTATTTAATTAATTTTTCATCCATATGTTTTTTTTCTAAAAATTTGATTGTGCAAAGATTAGTATTTACTATTTGCTTTTGGTGAAAAAAGAAAATGGAAAGGGAGAGGATGGAGAAAGCGAAGCTGAAGGCTGAAAAGGAGAAAGCTGAAAGAGAGAAAGCTGACAAGGTAGTACTGTACTGTCTTCTCTTTTATTCCAAAAAAAAACTCGTTTGACTTTCGAAATTCGACTAGTGCCATATAAATTGATGCAGAGGGAGTATCGAAGTAGGTGTAGAAATTGATATGATTTGTGCCCTTTCCATTTTACTTGTTAACTAATCCATGGATTGTATTCCTGAATTATAATCTTGGGATGTGTTTTTTTTCATTTTATATTGAAACAAAGTAAAAGAGTGGTGACCTGATCAGACATATGGTACTGTTTTTTGGCAATTGCCAATTTGAATTTTTTTACTCTGTACCTGAAAGCTTACAACTTAAATAGAATTCTTGCCCTCTTATAAAGAAAATAAGGAGCTGCTCTTGATTAAATCAGGAAGAAAATAACCTCGACCGGACCTTAATTAGTACGCCTTTCCGCAGTCAAATTGCTAATTTAAAAGAAATTATTGATAGCTTAAACAATTGGCTATAATTTTGTGAGTAAAATTTTGATATTTCAATAAAATTGGTTTCCGAGCTACTACATCTAACCTGTTAGTTATCATCTGTTAGATTTATGTTTCTGTGTAGGCTCTTTTCTGTTCATTATTTTGAGAGGCAGAGGGCAAAAACTGCTCAATCTCATGATTCTTTCTTTCATGGGTTTTTTCATATCGAAAGCTATACTGTTCCTTAAAGCAGAGGAACTGACTTTGATTCTTTGGCTAACTGATCATAGTCTGAATTACTTTTATTTTTACCAAGAAATGAGTTAATAAATAATATGCCCACACACATATACATACATCAAGTTGGTATTTTATTTTAAAATGCGAGATAATTCAGCAATAACATAACGTATATGCATGCAATGCGTCGAGTAAATGAGTTTGCTTAGATTCTAAACTAGAAATTGAATCAACTTGTACTTGGTAGTCTGTTCCTTGTAAACATCATGCTCGACCTTTCTTCTCACCCGCCATTTCTTTTCTTTAGCAGAAGGCTGAAGAAGAGGCTCATAAGAGGTAAAGTGCATCGCCTGCGCTGAGTTGTGAAACTCTTGTTCTCATGTCCTGTTTAACAAAAATAACGTATGCTCAAGTGTTGCCCTATCTTAGGGATTGGGCCTGTCCTTGTACAGAATATGGTTTAGTAACCGAGCTTTTAGTCTGTCCGTGTTGTCTATGATGCTGTGAACTTTCTATTTTCAAGATCATCTTTGCTTTGGCTTATCTCCATCTCCTAGTAATTGCTGTACACATTATGTTTCTTGAGCCATATCTTTAGTTCCTATTTACAAGTATTTGGGAGTGACAAATCTGTCTGAGAGATTGACACAATAGAGGTTAACTGAATGATTATGTGTGTGGAATCGTCATTGAATGGATATGGTTAGATAAACATAGCAAGCAATCTGGTAACAAGAACAGTTTTCTGTTATCTTAAGCTCCAACGAGCACTGGTATCATGATTGCTGCTGTTCGATTAATGATTTAATCGCTTCATCGTGCAGGAAAATATGAGTAGAATTGATCCTGCCAACCCCGGTTCATCCGTTGGAGTCGAGATTCTGTAATTCCTTTCAATGAATAGCTCTGTCCAGGTCTAAAACTGCTTGTTGACAACTCCTCATTGTCGCACCCCCTTTTTCTCGCGAAATTGGGTTTATGACATTTGGTATGGGACAACTCGTTCCTTTTGGGAACTGAGTTTTGCAATTTGAAGAGTCGTCACCTAATGATTTAAGGTGCATTAGGACACCAATAGGGTTTAATTCTAAGTTCGTTTGAATAACCAGAGATAGAGTAAGAGCTTAAAATTATCCTAAGGGGAAGGTGTTAGGCACTCCTCAGGATCCACTAGTGTGGTTCCCGGCCAGACAGTTGATTGTGAATTTGTGCAATTAACAAGTAAACAAATAAGGCTCACATAAGAGAGGATTTTAAATACACAGGTGTTTAGAAATGATAAAATAAAGCAAAGTTTTGAAAGAGTTATAACTAAGCATGTTGATGAATGTAAAGGGGTCCGGGGTTTGTATTTAATATGGATCACATCAATGAGATACCCGGTATGACACTCCTCAAAAGAGGGGATACACGTGGTATTAGCGCACTGGTCATCATATTCATATCTACCTTTCCCACCCCGTTAAGGTATTTAAAGCGCGGATTGGTCTCGATCACTATTGCATGCTATTACCCCTCATATTTCTATCAGTCCCGGAGGAGCTTAGGACTACTATTCCTAAAAGAGAAGGATATTAAGCTGATTTTGGTTTCAAAAGGAAAAAAAATCTAAGGCGACATACAAAACACATAATACTGCATGTTGGGGAAGCATATAAACAGATTAAGGACCATGTATTCCTCCTCAAACAAAAAAAAACATAAATAGCATGACTTGCACATACTTTTTAGGTCTGATTAAAATACTAAAGACGAGGGGAGTTTAATTATTGAGGCAGATCAGTTTATTACATAACTCAGATAAGAAGTCTGAATCAGGTCTGCCTGCTGGTTGTAGCAACTAACAAAAGCGGATTCAAATTTTATTGTTGTTATTACCTAAGGCTTGCCTAAGTGTTTGGGTAAGCTCTTAGGAACATGGTATCTATTTACTGATTCAAAGTGTGGCAAAGCAGTAACAACTTAAAACGAATGGTCTGGGATCATATATGCATGCTTGCTAAACCTCGTTAAATAAAGAAGGAAAGTTGTTTAAAACTGGTTCGGAATCGAAATTAAACTAGTTGCAGATTCTGTAGGCGATGGTATCTAATATTTGCTGATTTTAATCCCTATAGGTATGATATCTAACATTGAATGTTAACGGAAGCGAACAGGATTTCCTTGAGAATCCCTATATGCATGATATCTAACATTGAATGTTAACGGAAATGAACAGAATTTTCTTGGGAATCCCTATAGGCATGATTTCTATATATTAGACTGATTTCAACCTTATGAACATGATACTTATAGTCATGGTGTCTAAAATGTAGAATTGAACACGCAGAATAAAAAGAAAAGTCCTATAGGCATGCTTTCTACCCTTGAGCATACATGATTACCCAACCCTTTTCACTAGCCAGCCCCAAGTGTTTATTACAAATTATTACAGACCAGAAATAATGAATTACACCAGAAAAGTTCAAAGAAAAGTTACAACCAAAGGAAACTTGATTCTTGACTTCCTCTCTAGGTTATGGAATAAACCACCTCAAATGCCATTGATTCAAAGCCTTTCTCAGACTTGAGTGTGTCAAAGTTCCCTAAGGGTCTCAATAGGACCTCGGGCAGTGCTCACACCCAAGTTACATAACCAGAATAGAGATGAGTGCAGTGTGAAAGTGCCAACCCTTATGTGTCCAAGTTCAGACGGAGCTTATGGGTCCCAAGGTTAGGCTCACACAAGGAGGGCAGAACTTAAGTTCTAAGAGGATAGTGAAAGTGCAAGAACGGAGTTTTAAAAACTGAGGGGATAAAGGAGAAGGGGTAAAGGGTGATAGGGAGACAGTAATCAATAACACATAGATTTAATAACTTCATACAAAGGGGGGTCAAGGGTTGGGAATCCATTGCAAGGAGCCCATGCACTTAGGCATGGATTAGTTTTGGGCATGTACAACAATAGAAGGTGTTGATATGCTTATAAACCAATCAGAACACACAACATCTGGAGGAAACATGGAGGTTATGATCCCAGGGGAATCAGGTTTGGGTCATGCACAGCAATGTCCAATGTTGTCATGCCCCAAACCAAATACAAGTATTAAACACATTGGGGTGGGAATTTAGGATTCACAAGTTATAGTAAGTAGTGGACAAAACATTAATTTAGAACAGGAAAGGGCAGATTAAAGCATGTTTAATAATGGTACTAGGTTAAATACAAATAGGGGACAAACAAGGATGAAAGAGATAGTAAAGAAACATGTTGTTGTTGGTGCAGAAGCTTAATTAGAACATACCAGTAAAATGCAAATGCAGAGAAAAATAAGCAGGTTTCCCACAGCCTAGCCTTGACTTTTAACTGGCTAGGTAAGGCAGCAATACAAATAGCAACAAAGAAAAGAGAGAGATTTTAGTGGAGTGTGTGTCTGAACTCAAGTATTTTATGCCTTGTGTTCGTCTTTGAAAGAAGAGAAGTACAGGGTATTTATAACTTTTTGAAAACGAGTGAAAGAGAAGTAATAAGCCACAAACATGGAAACAATCACTATTCAGAATCAATTACACAAGTGATTGTCTTTAATTAAGTGATCACTTGCTTAACGGACAGTGACATGTTCAAAATAAGGAAAGAAATTAATTTATAGGCAGACTGATTATTGCCATAAAAGAAGTAGTAAGACAATTGAGTAAGTGATTAAGTCTAAGTACAGGAATATACTTGTTTTGGAAAGGATTCAGTCAGGCAAAACAAGGAAAGAAATCAATAACCATAACAGGCGAGTTAAATCAGATTTTCACAAAAGAAAAGTTTGAAATCAGTCACACAATTGAAGGTCAATCAAAGAAGGAAACTTAGCATATAAATAGAGTGCGCAAACACTGGACATGCGAGGCCAAACTATTGGCAAAAGGAAACAGCATGCAATAATAGCACAAAGTTAGTAGACAACAAACATTCGAAACATGATAGTCACGTAGGTCAAGTTTCATTGACTTAGTACTAGAGAAAAAGATAGAGTATCAGAAGCATGCAAAGGCTCAAGTGAAAACCCCTTCTGAAAACATAGTCGAGTTTCAAAGATAGTAAGAACCCAGAACCAAAGGAATCACATAAAAAAAAGATGCTGAAACAAAAGAATTTCAAATCAAGTCGAGCAATTTCACACAAATGAATTGCACAAGCAGTTTTAGAAACTCGAATAAACCCCAAAGAAATTAGGGTTTTCGAAACCAGTCGAGTTTAAAGATGATGAACAAATAGATTACACAAATACTTAGCAGACTGCTTCAGAGACTCGAATGAACCCAAAAGAAATTAGGGTTTTCAACACCAATCGAGTCTAAAGATGATAAACAAGTAAATCAAACAAATACTAGCAAATAGACTCAGAAACCCCTAAAGAAATCAGGACTTTTATCATGCAAACTTAGATAGAAGGACAATACGAGCAAACTTAGCAAAACATGTCAAAAATCAGAGAAAAGTTTTGAAATAACTTAACAAGAAAACCCTAATCGAAAAAGGTAAAGAGTTTTGAAAGCAACGTTTTAAAAGAAATTTTGAGAAAAATGCTTAGAAGTTCAAAGCAAACATAGATCTGAAAGAAATCGAAAGAACCTTAGAGATTAGGGTTTTAGAAGAACCCCAAGTGACGAGAAAGGCCTTGAAAACCATTGATCTAAGCAGGAGAGTCAAAGGTCTGACTCGAATGGCCATGGCTGGCCGGAGAAAGATCATAGACGACCGGAGAACAGTCATCGAGCAAAGTCTGGACCAAGCCCCTTCATGATCTGGTCATGAGACCACAAAAACGAACGCGTAGAAACCATGAGAGGCTAATACATGTCTCCGAAGACCAAGGCCATGAATTAGGGCGGATTAGGGTGGCGGCGGCTAGGGTTTGAGGGTGTTGTAGAGAGGATTTGGGAGAGGAGGGGTTTCAGAGACGGCGTGTTATGAGGAATGAGTTAGGGTGAAGGGGTCGTTTGGGTTAAAAAGGAAAGGGTAATTATTGGCCGTTGATCTTGAAAGATCAACGGCCTAGATTAAAACGGGCAAGTGGGGCGGTTTAATGGGATAGGGTTTGGGTCGGTTCAGATTGCAATTGGATCGGGGTAATTGGGCTTCAAATCAGGCTATAATTGAAATAAAATGGGGCTAACATTTAAATAACCAATTTTTCCTATTTGATTTATAAAAAATAATAAAATAATTTCTGTAAATAAATTAAAGGTGCTAAAATAATTTATAGTACATAATTATCAAATTAAAAATACTGAACTTAATATTGCCATTATATGCAATTTAGCTTTAATAATACTAAATCAAATTATAAAAATATGCAAAAAATATCTTAGCTATATTTTAGTATAAATATGAGAATCTAATAAACGAATCACCAAAATGATGACTTTGGGAATTATTATTGGGTTTTATGAATAAAATAGGGGAATAAATTAGTTTAAAATCTTTAAAAATTAAGGAAAAATGATAAAACATTTGAACACACACACACACACACACACTATATATATATATATATATATATATATATATATATATATATATATATATATATATATATATGCTATTTTGAAAGTATTTTGCATATTAAAAATATATAGGGAAACATTGGGTATCAACAGTTGCCCCTCTTTACTTGGGAAGGTTGAAAGAATTGTCGGGTAAAGATATGATGACCAATTTTGACCGAGCGGAACGGTTCGAAGAGGTTTAGGCTGTAGAGACTTTCGAGAGCGGACGCATTATTCAGGGGTGGGGTGAATGGTGAAAGTCTGATAGGGCTGCGGGAATTGGAGCGGGATCGTTCCTGCCGAGATGGCTGTTGCTTGCCGGTTTACCTGCAAATAAGCAATACAAGCATATATTGTGCGTAAATTTAGACATGATGCAAATTCCCGTCGGACCATGAATGTTGTCTTTGGACAGTTAGGATGATGTCCTTAGACCATGATGTCCTCGGCCATGAAGCATATAAAGGATTCGCAGGCCATGAAATGATGCTCTCGGGCTGTGAGGATGACGCCTTCGAACCATGATGCCTTTGAATAATGATATGCAAAAGATTAAAAGGGGTCCTCAGGCCATGACATGGTGTTCTCGGGCTATGAAAATGGTGCCTCCGAACGATGACGTCTTTGGATAATTTGGCGATCTTTCAACCCATGAGGTGCATTATTTGGCGATCTTTCAGCCCATGCAAATGCAGTAGGGGCGATCTTTCAGCCATGCAAAATGTAGATGAAGTGGCGATCTTTCAGCCATGTAAATGTAGATGAAGTGGCGATCTTTCAGCCATGCAAATGTAGATAAGGTGGCGATCTTTCAGCGATGCAATGCAGAAAATGCAGATGGAGACAACGTTTAGTTTCGGAAGGCAGAATGGTAGCCTTATGAAATGCAGAAATGTAGATGGAGACAATGTTTAGTCTCGAAAGCCAGAATAGTAGCCTTATGAAAGAAATAAAGTGGCAAGCGGTAACAGAACTTTCTTAGCTGATCATAGATTGCGATATTGTGACTGCTGGGAACATTGTGTTACACGGAACGTCACCGGTGTGTATGGATGGCAAATGTGAGTAAGTGCGACAGTTCTGAGAATTGTATTCTTGAACGACGGTTATCTCGTGGGTGTATAGTACATCTGATGCTTTTGTAATCCAAGTGCCTGCGTTCAAAGAAAAATCATGAGTTTTGTAAGGGGGAAGGTTAGTTCGTATCCCCGTTGGCTCTGCTTGATCTGCTCGGTTTTGATCTGGTGATACTGTTTGCATCATTGGGGTAGCGTTGCTAAACAAGAAAATTTCAGTAATAAACATGCATGATTTCGTAAAAGATATGTCATAAGTATATATAATTAAAAAACACTTTTAGATGAACCGATGAATGTGACATGTTTCAAGACATTGCAACCTCTCTTGCTACGGAATTTTGAGGGTCCTCTTCAAAATTCTGCCCCAGTTTAATGGGTTAATGCCTCTGACCGTTGCTTGCGACGATTGGCTGAAATCACTTCGGAATTTTGAGGGTCCTCCTCAAAATTCTTCCTCAGTTTCCAATGGGGGGGGGGGGATGAAAATTTTGTTGAGTTGTGACCGAACTTATAGGGCTGCCTACGTATCCCCTCTTAAACGAGAATCAGGTCAGGCATAGTTCAATTTACATCATATAGGAAAGCATAAAGATTACACATAGTAACACTTGACTGCATCTGAGTTGATAGGTTTTGGCCAGACTTCTCCGTCCATTTCTGCAAGTATGAGGGCTCCTCCTGTCAGGACCCGGTGAACCATGTATGGACCCTGCCAGGTGGGAGAGAACTTCCCTTTGGCTTCATCTTGGTGCGGGAAAATTTTCTTTAACACCAGCTGCCCCGGTGTGAATTGTCTCGGCTTGACTCTTTTGTTGAAGGCTCTGGACATTCTGTTCTGATAAAGTTGACCATGACAAACTGCATTCATTCTTTTCCATCTATAAGGGCTAGTTGCTCATAACGACTTTTCACCCACTCTGCGTCGTTGAGCTCGGCTTCCTGTATGATCCTTAGGGAGGGAATTTCTGCCTCAGCGGGAATGACTGCCTCTGTACCGTAAACCAGCATATAGGGGGTTGCTTCGGTTGATGTGCGGACTGTAGTGCGATACCCCCAATAAAGCAAATGATAACTTCTCATGCCACTATTTATGCTTCTTTATCATTTTCCTCAATATCTTCTTAATATTCTTGTTGGCGGCTTCTACGGCTCCGTTCATCTGAGGTCTGTAAGCTGTAGAATTCTTGTGTCTGATCTTGAAAGTTTCACACATAGCTTTCATCAAGTTACTGTTGAGTTTGGAGCCATTATCAGTAATGATTGACTCTGGAATCCCGAATCGACAAATGATGCGGTCGCGGACAAAGTCCGTCATGACTTTCTTGGTTACTACTCTGGAAGATGCTGCTTCGACCCATTTGGTGAAATAGTCGATTGCTACTAGGATAAACCTGTGTCCATTGGAAGCGGCGGGCTTGATTAGTCCAATAACATCCATCCCCCAAGCGGTGAACGACCATGGTGAGCTTGTTGCATTAAGCTCATTTGGAGGTACCTTTATCATGTCTGCATGTATCTGACAGCGGTGGCATTTCCCGACATACTGGATGCAGTCTGTTTCCATAGTCATCCAAAAGTAACCAGCTCGGAGTATTTTCTTTGCTAAGACAAAACCGTTCATATGTGGACCGCAGGTCCCAGCGTGAATTTCCTCTAGTAGCTTGGATGCTTCCTTTGTGTCGACATACCTTAGTAACCCCAAATTAGGATTCCTCCTATACAGGATTCCTCCACTGTGAAAGAAGTTGTTGGACAACCTCCGAAGTGTGCGTTTCTGAGTAGGATTTGCAAGCTCTGGGTATTCTCCTTTTACCAAATATTCCTTGATGTCATGAAACCAAGGCTTTCCGTCTGCTTCTTCTTCAAAATGGGCACAATAAGCTGGCTGATCATGATTTTCACTGGAATGGGATCAATGAAATTCTTGTTTGGGTGTTGTATCATAGATGATGGGGTAGCCAATGCATCGACGAATTCATTCTAGACTCTGGGATCATGTTGGAATTCCGTCTTCGTGAACCTCCTTCTCAATTCCTGTACATGATGCAAATACGGGAGTATCTTGGAGTTCTTTGTCGCTCATTCTTCTCGTACCTGATGTATAAGCAAGTCTGAATATCCGATCACTAACAACTCTTGAATGTTCATGTCGATGGCCATGTTAAGCCCTAAGATGCAAGCTTCATATTCAGCCATGTTGTTGGTGCACGAGAACCTGAGTTTGGCAGACACCGGATAATGCTGCCCGGTTTCTGATACTAGGACTGATCTTATGACAACTCCTTTGAAGTTCGCCGCTCCGTCGAAAAGATTCTCCAACCATCATAGGATTCTGCAATGTCCTCTCCTATGAATGATACCTCTTCATCAGGAAAATATGTTTTCAGGGGTTCGTATTCCCCATCCACGGGATTTTCAGCAAGGTGATCTGCTAGTGCCTGTCCGTTGATTGCTTTCTGAGTCACGTAGACAATGTCAAACTCACTCAACAGGATTTGCCACTTGGCTAGCTTGCCAGTGGGCATGGGCTTCTGGAAGATGTACTTCAAACGATCCATCCTTGATATGAGATATGTAGTATGGGCATAGAAGTAGTGCCTCAGCTTCTGAGCTACCCAAGTCAAAGCACAGCAGGTGCGCTCTAACAGAGAATACCGGGCCTCGTACGGGGTGAACTTCTTACTGAGGTAATAGATGGCCTGCTCCTTCCTCCCCATTTCGTCATGCTGCCCCAGAATGCAACTGAAAGCTCAATCCAATACTGCAAGGTATATTAATAAGGGTCTACCTGGCTCAAGCGGGACTAAGACTGGTGGTGTTGACAGGTATTCCTTGATCCTGTCGAAAGCTTTTTGGCAGTCATCAGTCCATTTGGTAGCGACGTCCTTCTTCAACATCTTAAAGATTGGCTCACAGATAATTGTAGACTGTGCTATGAACCGACCGATGTAGTTAAGCCTTCCCAAGAAACTCATCACGTCCTTCTTTTTCTTTGGCGGTGGTAGTTCTTGAATGGCTTTGACTTTTGATGGATCCAGTTCTATTCCTCGGTGACTGACAATAAACCCAAGTAATTTTCCAGTAGGAACCCCAAATGCACACTTCGGAATTTAGTTTTAGGTTGTACCTTCGCAGTCTATTGAAGAACTTCCTCAAATCTTCCATGTGATCAATGGCCTTCTTGGACTTGATGATAACATCATCTACGTACACCTCTATCTCCTTGTGTATCATATCATGGAAAATGGTAGTCATGACCCTCATGTAGGTAGCCCTTGCGTTCTTCAAATCGAACGACATCATCTTGTAACAGTACATTCCCCACAGTGTAATGAAAGCCGTTTTCTCAGCATCTTCTTCATCCATCCAGATCTGATGATAACCAGCGAAACAATCTACAAATGATTGCAACTCGTGCTTGGCGCAATTGTCAATCAGGACGTGTATATTTGGCAAAGAGAAGTCGTCTTTCGGACTGGAACGATTGAGATCCCGGTAGTCGACACAGACTTTGACCTTCCCATCCTTCTTTGGTACAGGCACGATGTTGGCTAACCATGTCAGGTATTCTACTACCCTGAGAACCTTAGCTTTGACCTGTTTGGTGACGTCTTCCTTGATTTTCAAACTCATATCGGGTTTGAACTTTCTGAGCTTTTGTTTTACCGGCGGACATGCTGGATCGGTTGACAGTTTGTGAGCCACAATAGATGTACTCAGACCAGTCATGTCATCATATGACCAGGCGAATATGTCCTCATATTCCCTTAGAAAATTTGTGTATTCCTTTTTTCTGATGGCGATAAGTGAACGTTAATTCGCATTTCCTTGACGTTTTCTGCATCTCCCAAGTTGACAACTTCTGTCTCGTCCAGGTTGTACTTAGGTCTGTTCTCAAAATTCTCAACTTCCTTAACAATCTCTTCCGGTATGTCATCTTTCTCTGAATCTATGTTCGTTTGTTGCATTGTGTCGTTGCATGTCACAGTCATTGGTTCATCAAAATAAGTAATAGTGATGTTGTATAAGTAAAGTAATGAGAGAAAAATAATAATGAGCGTCGATTCATAAGAAAAAAATGCTTTGATAAATTGCATAATCGTTTTGAACATTGGAGATCTTATTGCGGGAATTGAAAATATGTGAAAAATAAAATCCTTTAGTAAAGGAAGCAGTGCTTGTTTTAGCCTTGCTACCCTGAGGCTCGTCGGGCTCTGGTTGTCCTGATGGTCTAGTTATTGAGGCGTGCCCCTCTGCTTACAGCCTGTATGGAAGGGCCTTCCTCCCCCTCCTCCTCGAGAACAACACAACAGTCCATGTCATTATCTTCTAAGAATAAGTTTTTCACCACTACCAGTGCTTCTTCTTTATCTGACCCATAAATAATATTGGCCGGTTGGAAGGTCTGCTTCAGATGTGGTATCGGTTGCTCTAGTGGATAGTAAGGACCGCGCCATGGTGGCGACCAGTTGTTGAATTCTTCCCAGGTGTACTCGTATCCTAGACCGAAAGTAGTGTCATGTTTCTTGAGCTTTATGGGTTTAGCGATTCCTTAAAGGTTCTTTCCGAGTCCCTTGCCAGGTTCGTACCCACTCCAATTCAATATACTCTCGATCTTGTTATCCCACCATTTATCTTTGTCAACAACATTTACCTGTTCAATGTGATGGTAAGTTTCTCTGCCTAGCTTCCTTCTCCTTTCGATTGCCGGAATGGTCTGGCGATTGTATATAGGGTTGCTACCGTCGCCGTGAATGATCACCTCTTGATGATTCCATTTGAATTTTACTGCCTGATGCAGTGTTGATGCTACGGCCCCAGCAGCATGGATCCATGGCCGTCCCAATAGCAGATTGTAAGATGTCGGCACATCTATTACCTGGAAATCAACATCGAACCAGGTTGGCCCCATTTGCAAGCATAGACTAATTTCCCAAATAGTGGACCTTTGAGAGTCGTCGAAGGTTTTCACATTGATATCTCCGTCCTTTATCTCGTGCAGTCCTTTACCCAACTTCTTAAGTGTTACCAGTGGACAAATATTGAGACTGGAACCTCCATCGATCAGGATTCTGGTGATAAAATAGTCCTCGCATTGCACGGTGATGTGCAGTGCCTTGTTGTGACCCAACCCTTCAGGTGACAACTCATCCTCATGAAATGTAATTTTATGACTTTCCAATACTTGTCCTACCATGTTAGCCATTTCCCCGCCAGTGATGTTTCTTGGCATGTATGTTTCACTCGGCACCCTCAACAGAGCATTCTTGTGCGCCTCAGAATTTTGTAGCAAAGCAAGAATGGAGATTTGCGCCGGTGTTTTGTTCAATTGGTCGATGACGAATATTCTTTGGCCTGTATCTTTCTCCAAAGATCTCCCGGCCCTGTCTCAATGATGGGTGACCGATTGGAGGTCTGCTTACTTGACTTAGCTAAATGTTCAGGGGTATAAACTCTATCAGTTCTCGTCATACCTTGTGCTGCAATAGTCTCTTTGAGCCTGACCTTGCCTTTCCTCCTTGCCTTGGCTGTATAGTCCCATGGTATAGCCTTTGTATGGAATGACGTTATGGTCGACATCGCCACTGGGATCGGCGTGGCTGTCCTTACTCCGAACGGAGCATGTGCCTTGGATGGTAAAACTGCAACTTCAAACGGTGTGGGTGCGTTTGTTGGAGACACGAATTCAACCTCAATTGGCGCTGGTGTCTTTGCAGATGACGTCGCTTCGAACTCAAGTGGCACAGACATATTTACCTCAGCATCCCCAGACGGCTGAATCTGGACTATGATGGGATTAAGAGTAACTATTGGCTTCTTTGGGTCATCACCCTCTGCGATCAACCCGATTGATCCCTCGGGATCCCAATCACCCTCTATTTCAATCATGTGGATACCTCCACCCTTATGGTCTGGTATAGCGTTATTGCAGACATTTGGAACAGGTTCCTTTTCCACAATAATCTTGTTATCAATTAAAGTCTGGATCTTGTCTTTTAGAGAACGATATTCGTCGATGGTGTGTCCTTTCATGCCGGAGTGGTATGCCAGGATTTGTTTGGGTTAACCCACTGAGAAGGGTTCTCGGGAGTTGCAGTAGAGATGGGGGGTGACATAACCATCAGCTTTGAGTCTCTCATACAACTGCTCAATAGGTTCAGGAATGGCTGTATATTGTTTCGGAGGTCTGCGATCACAATTCGGCCGAGGTCTAAGGAAGTTTTGGCGTGCAGGAGGTGATTGATAGTGGGATGGTTGAGCATTGTAGGTTTGGTAGACATGTGCAGGTTGGGAATATCTTGCAAAGTAGGCTGATATGTGGGAGGTGGAGGTGATTGATAAGTGGGTGGTGGAGCTTGATAGGAGGGTGGCGGTTGTCACACCTCCTTTTTCCGCGCCCGCGGGGGCACAAGGGAGTTTTTTCCAATTAAAGGACAATCGAAACGGGATTGGGTTAATTATTTCAGAGTCGCCACTTGGGAGATTTAGGGTGTCCCAAGTCACCAATTTTAATCCCGAATCGAGGAAAAGAATGACTCTATATTACAGTCTGCGTACCAGAAATCCGGATAAGGAATTCTGTTAACCCGGGAGAAGGTGTTAGGCATTCCCGAGTTCCGTGGTTCTAGCACGGTCGCTCAACTGTTATATTCGGCTTGATTATCTGATTTTATACAAATATGAACTTATGTGCAAATTTTATCTTTTAACCGCTTTATTATTATTGTTTTTAAAAGAAATGTGAACATCGCTTAAAACACGTCTTTGGACTGCGTCACATGAAATGCACCCACAATCCGGAACGCATTTTATTTGATGTTTTGAGATTTGGATTTGGGTCGCATGAAATGCACACCCGAGCTTAAGAAAGTAAATTATTAAACACGCGCCTAAAGAGACTATCGCGTTATTATTTTGGGAAGGCCACGAAATTCACTAAGCGGCCCTCCTGAATTCTAAGTAATTTAAAACAAGTATTTACTGAGGGCCCCGCAATTTGTATTTTTATTCGGCGAGGCTCATCTCATTCTTATTTTTTAAAGGAATTTGCAACGTCATGGAAATGCATCTCGGGCCACGCCACAATCAATGCGCCCGTGACTAGAGACACATTTCGACTCCGTTGAGATTTGGATTTGGGTCACATAAATGTGCACCCGAGTTTAGGGAGATAACATTATTAAAGGCGCGCCTAAAGCAACTAGCGCATTATTATTTTGGGGTAGGGCCGTGAAATTTACTAAACGGCCCGTCCCGGAATCTAAGTATTTAATACATATATTTTGCGAGGGCTCCACAATCTATACATTTTTTATTTTTGGCGAAGCTTGTCCCGTTTTTTTTATTTTATTATTATTTTTATTTTTTTTATATTTTTAAAAGGATGCCATTTTTACGCCTTTAACAATGCTAAACCTTACGGCTTTTTCACAACTACAATCTCATAACTTGTCAAGATTTGATAAAAGAAGTTAAGAGAATGAGTGTTTCGGGCGTAGCAACAACAGGTACTAATACTAATTTTGTCCAAATAAACTAAGACAATAATAACATAACACATTGAACGTAAATAATAACAATACTAATCTTGGGACTACTAATACAACTAAATCAAATGACATCAAGTAAACAATAATAACATAACACAAAAATGAACTAAAATGCATACGGTGAAACATAAGCAGAAAATTATCATATCCATTTATATATTGCAACTTCAAACATTGAACTTAAAATTTCTTTAATCCAATACATCGAGGCTTACTAACCTGAATAAACAGAAACGCATAGAGCCATGGACCAAACCTCAACATCGACTTCAACGGACGGACTCGACGCGCCGGACCTCGATGAACAAAGACGACCTCAACGGACCGCACGACAACAGTGAAAGAACAGCGATAACATCAGCTGAAGCAGTGGTGGTCGCGTTTGGACGGTGGGGTTGCGGGCAGTGGTTGACGAGACTGGTCAGGAAGGTGACACAGCAGCAGCAACGACAGTTGCTGCTCGACGGGGCCGGTGGTTCAGGCGTCGGGTTGATCCGGAAAAGAGAATGGATGGGTTGTTGTCGTTGAAGATGGTGTTTGAGAAGGTGGTGGGTGGTCGAGTCGGGGTTGGGGGAAGGTGACGGACTGGTTGACGTCGAAGGTTATGGCATCGTTTGGTGAGTTGAAGAAGAGGACGACGGTTAGGGGGTCCGGTGGTTTTTGTGTTCGAGGGGGGTGATGGAGAAGGTGACGGACTGGTTATGGATGCGGGTGGTTTCAGGCGATGGAGGAGGCTGGTAGGAGGAGGGTGGTTGCCTGGAGGTTTTGGACGTGGGGAAGGTGACGAACCTGAGGAGGAGGGTCGTAGTTTGGACGAAGCAGGCAGTAGGGTTTCTTGGTTTTTTTCCCAGGAAGAAGACGGAGGAACAGTACCTGTTTTCAAAAATTTTCCAGTCCTTTTTTCGTTCCCCCCTTTTCAAATCCTGTCCGTGTTTTTGTAATGCAATGCCCATGAAAATGAGCCCCACGCGTGGTGGGGTTCGAGGCATATGTCCCCCACGCGTGGTGGGGTTCCCCACGTGTCCTGGACACGGTTTATTATGGGCTAGGTCCGAAAATTAGGCCTAAAACCGGGTAGTTTGAACCCGAATATTATTCTTTTGCCCGGACCCGAGAAATAGGAACACGTTGCTTAACTAGTCCTATGTAAGCAAAATAACTACCAAAAATAAGACTAGTATTTAAACAAAACTATATCTTTTTGAATATTTTTCAAGATTTAAAATAGCTACAAAATATTAATAAAACTATATTTTTTGTAATTTTCGTTTTTAAATATTAAGATAAAATATGAGATAATATTTTTGTATTTTTCAAAGTTAAAAATGACTATAGAATATTAATAAAACTATTTTTTTTTGTAATTTTCGAAATTATATAAAGTACAAAAATAAAGTGCAATTTTTGTATTTTTCAAGTTTATGAGAGATACATAAACTAAGATTTATATATATATTTTTTGAAATTTTTCTTTTTGCAACGAAATAAAGTAAAAATAGTTAAAATAGCTATACTAGACCCAATTTCATATATTCACACTCAAAATGTGAAAATTCTCGGGGAGGGTCAAAAATCACGTGCTTACAGCGGTGCTTGGTAGTTCGGAGTTGGTTGATATGTGAGTGGATGTGTTGGGAAAATTTGGTATTTGATAGGATATTTGGTCCTCTGTGTAATCATTACGGCTCCTACGTCCCTTTTCTTGGACACACCACCTGACTGCAAGGCCTTATTTGTATCTTGCAAGGCCTCGAAGTTTGTAACCATACCGCTTTTGATGCCTTCTTCGATCCTTTCACTCAGCTTGATAATGTCGAAAATTTGTGGTTCTCAATCATCATTAGCCTTTCATAATACTGCGGGTCCTGAGCCTGGACAAAGAACTTATTCATTTGTTCATCCTCTAAGGCAGGTCTGACCTTAGCAGCTTCGGACCTCCAGCGAGTAGCATACTCGCAGAATGTTTCCGTAGGTTTTTTCTTTAGATTCTGAATATACAACACATCTGGCGCATTCCCTATGTTGAACCTGAACCTGTCCATAAAGTCGGACGTCATGCTTACCCAGATTGACC
This sequence comes from Nicotiana sylvestris, assembly GCF_000393655.2. NCBI lineage: Eukaryota > Viridiplantae > Streptophyta > Magnoliopsida > Solanales > Solanaceae > Nicotiana > Nicotiana sylvestris. The sequence goes on along the minus strand of NC_091061.1, from coordinate 158,646,103 downwards.
ATTTCTTTGGATCTTGGCTAATGTATCAGGACAAGGCATCTCCTTTCAAGCTCCTCATGAAAAGCTTCATTCGGATTCTCTCGTCTTTCCCTACTCCAACCAGCTTGTCATAATACGTTCTAAAATGGACCCTTGGATCCCCTGTACCATCAAACATTTCGAACTTCGGAGGTTTGTACCCCTCGGGCAGCTCAACATCGAGTTGTATGCAAAGATCTTCATAGTTCAACCCTTCAATTCCCTTGCTTCCCTCGACGCCTTGAATCCGGCTAGTCAATTTCTTAAGTCCTTCAGCCAGGTTCCTGATGAGCAGGTCTTTATTATCAGACTCGGGTGTGCTTGATATGGGTTGGGCGGAGTGTGGCATGGTCTCCACGTAGATGAGGGTGTTATGGTGGGTGCAAAAGTGGTCATTTGTGGAGTTTTGGGGTTCTGGAATGAGTAACGGGGTGTTGTTTGAGGTATGGAAGGTGTTGCAGTGGTGGTGAGGAGCGGTATGGCTCCGTTGCTTTGGGATATTCTGTGGAAATGTTGGGTTCTGAGCATTTGGGAAATTGATATCCGGGGTGGTGAGGGAAAATGACAGATTTGCCAGATTCCGAACCTGATCAAGTTCTTCTTGGAATTTCAGCAGTTTTTGTTCGAGTTGGGATGCATTTTCCTTAGGAACCTGAGTAGCATGCCCATGAGTGGCCTCTACCCATTCAGTTGAGTTCTCTTTTCTGATGTTATTCAAATCGTTCATCTTCCCTTTGTTCATGTTTTTGATAGGACTAAGAGGAGGAGTTGGCGGATGGCCCCTGGATCTCGTGAAATAGGATGATGTTGCCAGAGTGCACGAACTAACCTTTGGGGAGGGGAATAATAAAACGAAAGTAAAAACAAAAGGTAACAAGTTGGTGAGGATCATAAAAAATGTTGCAATATTTAAACACGTAGTGCGGAATGTAAAATGTGTCCTAATTTGGGAACCTCTTTGTGCCCGAGGTAGGCCTAGCAACAAATTAATTTGGAGAACTTAGAATGATAAAATAGAAAATAAGACGAATCCCAAATCGACACTAGACAAACAGGAAATAAATGTCACTAATAGTCATTGTCCTTATTACATTTTATAAAGTGAAAAGACAAACTCCTATCTATTTGGTCCCAGAAGGACCTTCCCCAGATTCGGCATCCTTGGCTTCGTCGAATAGCTTTCCCAACTCGCAAAGTCCCAGTAATAGGTAGGCTCTGGCTAGATGTCCGCCTTCGTTTCCTTCAGCATTTTAGAAGTCTTCGACTCTCTTGAGAAACTTTCTTTCCAATTCCACTATGCCTCGCTCCAAGTATCCCAGTCGCTTGTTAGCACTGGCAGCCATGTCCTTCAATTCCTCAATCAGTTTTTTGTTGGCTTCTTGTATCTCACGATGCTCGCTTTCGCACTCCCGGATCCTTTTGCGCAGTTGATTGTATTTGACATGTGCCTCGGCCCTTTCATATATGATCCTGTGGCCCCTAGCAAACCCTGGATGGCTCAGACCATCGTGATTATCTTCCAACCAGCCTGAATAGTAGGGAGCGCAACCAGCGTGATATCTGTCTAGTTCGATGGTATCTCTCCCCATGACAATCTTGCAGTTCCACATATGCTGAGCTTGGCACTTATAAGGACTATCATCAGCCTGGAAGTCAGCCCGGAAATGACTCATCTTGTCGACCCTGGGTATAACCTGCTTCCTACCAGCTTGCCTCATAACCTGGAGAGGGACGTAAGGGTATGTTCCTCGCAGATCAATCAATATCAGGAAAGGTGCATCTCTGGATCGGGCGATGAATTCCTCGATCAGAAACCACTTGAACATCCACTGTACCTGGTCCTCAGTTAGATTATCAAATAATGCTACCCATCCTTTGGCATCTTCTGGTTGCGCGAACATATTGGGCATGTAATTCATTTGCTTCGGATGATGGAAAGTGATATGATAATTCTAGTCTCTTTGCTGAATCTCTTGTCAGTATTCATCCCTTTGGAGATGCTCCATGAGCCAGAGCTAAAGTAGCAAATTGCAGCCTTCGAAGTGTTTGGCTCCTTGTTGGAATTTCTCCATGGCTCGGTATATTTCCTCAATGATCATGGGCACAATGTTGAAGGGTTGCCCGCCAATTCCTTCCATTAAGGTCTTAGTTACCATGGCCAACCTGGTATGGATTCTTGCTTTCTTCATGGGAAACACAATCAACCCAAGGAAACAAAACATGAATACAAAGACCCTTCGGTGAATATGCCCTAATGATGTGATGGCGAACTCGTCAAGATAGGTACAGTAGGATTTATTGTGACCGTACCTCTCATACAAATAGTCAAAAGGGATGTAGGATTCTTTCAAACATATCAGCTATGGATTCTTGTTCAGACCCATCATTTTGAGAAAGCCCTGGCCCTTGCGGTTCTCAAGCATTAACAAACCCGGAGTTTCCCATGCTATACCGGCCAATCCTCCTATTTCTTCTAGTAAGGGCGTCATTTCAATGTCCCCGAAGCGGAATACGGCCCTCTCACAATCCTAGAACAAAGTAGCAGCTTCTATGATCTTGTTGTTGGGTTGGATCTCTAGGAGAGAAGGTAAATTGCCCAGATATTTCCGGACAAGAGCTTGATCACTATAGGGAAGATCCTCTCACCAACTTAACAGTCTTGGGTGGATGTTGGTGACCATGCTGAATCTAGGGACTTCATGCATCATATTTCTGCAAGACAAATAAGGTTAGACCCTTACCCCCACCAGACTCGACTATTTAATATCAACAATCAGCATAAAGCATTTAGTTCTCCAAATAAATGCACAGAATGTGGTGATGTCCGTTTGGGTTTAGGGAAACCCAATGGACTAAATGATCAACGCTTATAACCACTCATTATAAGCGTTGCTATGGTATTCATTTGGCACGAGTGGAGTATGATGTTGAGCATGATTAAGCAATAATTAAAAGCATGTTGGCACGTATTTTCACGTTAAGAAAGCAGTAAATACAGCAGTTTCATAATTTAAAGCAGTAGTAAGGAAAGAAACAAAGAAGACAAGTTAGTTTTGCAGTTGAAAAGGGAATTGACTGCTTAAAAGAATTAAACAAGTAATTGCACATAAAGAGGTATAAATTCACAATAATAGTCAGAAATGGTAAAAGTCTAAATATCTTGTCGCCATGCTGCCGCGCCCCCTTTTTCTCGCGAAATCGGGTCTATGACATTTGGTATGGGACAACTCGTTCCTTTTGGGAACTGGGTTTTGCAATTTGAAGAGTCACCACCTAATGATTTAAGGTGCATTAGGACACCAATAGGGTTTAATTCTAAGTCGTTTGAATAACCAGAGATAGGGTAAGGGCTTGAAATTTTCCTAAGGGGAAGGTGTTAGGCACCCCTCAAGATCCACTAGTGTGGTTCACGGCCAGACAGTTGATTATGAATTTGTGCAATTAACAAGTAAACAAACAAGTCTCACATAAGAGGGGATTTTAAATACACAGGTGTTTAAAAATGATAAAATAAAGCAAAGTTTTGAAAGAGTTATAACTAAGCATGTTGATGAATGTAAAAGGGTCCTAGGTTTGTATTTATATGGATCACATCAATGCGATACCCGGTATGACACTCCTTAAAAGAGGGGATACACGTGGTATTAGCGCACCGGTTATCATATCCATATCTACCCTTCACACCCCGTTAAGATATTTAAAGCATGGATTGGTCTCGATCACTATTGCATGCTATTACCTGTCCCATTTCTATTAGTCCCCGAGGAGATTAGGACTACTATTCCTAAAAGGGAGGGATATTAGGCTAATTTTGGTTTCAAAAGGAAAAAATATCTAATGCGACATGCAAAACACATAATACTGCATGTTGGGGAAGCATATAAACAGATAAAGGACCATGTATTCCTCCTCAAACAAAAAAAAAACATAAATAGCATGACTTGCACATACTTTTTAGGTCTAATTAAAATACTAAAGATGAGGGGAGTTTAATTATTGAGGCAGATCAGTTTATTACATAACTCAGATAAGAAGTCTGAATCAGGCTTGCCTGCTGGTTGTAGCAACTAACAAAAGCGGATTCAAATTTTATTGTTGTTATTATCTAAGGCTTGCCTAATTGTTTGGGTAAGCTCTTAGGAACATGGTATCTATTTACTTATTCAAAGTGTGACAAAGCAGTAACAACTTAAAACGAATGGTCTGGGATCCTATAGGCATGCTTGCTAAACCTCGTTAAATAAAGAAGGAAAATTGTTTAAAACTGGTTTGGAATCGAGCTGATTTGAAATTGAACTAGTTGCAGATTCTGTAGGCGATGGTATCTAATATTTGCTGATTTTAATCCCTATAGGCATGATATCTAACATTTAATGTTAACGGAAACGAACAGGATTTTCTTGAGAATCCCTATAGGCATGATTTCTATATATTATACTGATTTCAACCTTATGAACATGATACTTACTTATAGCCGTTTAGAACCTAAAATATGATATCTAAGTGACAACAAACATGCAGAATTATAAATAAGTCCTATAGGCAGGTTATCTAGATATGAAATTGATCGTGAAGAAATTAAGATAAACCCTATAGACATGGTGTCTAAAATGTAGAATTGAACACGCAGAATAAAAAGAAAAGTCTTATAGGAATGCTTTCTACCCTGGAACATACATGATTATCCAACCCTTTTCACTAGCCAGCCCCAAGTGTTTATTACAAATTATTGCAGACCAAAAATAATGAATTACACCAGAAAAGTTCAAAAAAAAGTTACATTCAGAGGAAACCTGATTCTTGACTTCCTCTCTGAGTTATGGAATAAACCACCTCAAATGCCATTGATTCAAAGCCTTTCTCAGACTTGAATGTGTCAAAGTTCCCTAAGGGTCTCAATAGGACCCAGGGCAGTGCTCACACCTAAGTTACATAACCAGAATAGAGATGAGTGCAGTGTGGGAGTGCCAGCCCTTATGTGTCCAAGTTTAGAGGGAGCTTATGGGTCCCAAGGCAATGCTCACACAAGGAGGGCAGAACTTAAGTTCTAAGAGAATAGTGAAAGTGTAGGAACAGAGTTTTAAAAACTGAGGGGATAAAGGAGAAGGGGTAAAGGGTGATAGGGAGACAGTAATCAATAACACATAGAGTTAATAACTTCATACAAAGGGGGATCAAGGGTTGGGAATCCATTGCAAGGAGCCCATGCACTTAGGCATGGATCAGTTTTGGGCAAGCACAACAATAAAAGGTGCTGACATGCTTATAAACCAATCAGAACACACAACATCTGGAAGAAACATGGAGGTTATGATCCCAGGAGAATCAGGTTTGGGCCATGCACAATAATGTCCAATGTTGTTATGCCCCAAACCAAATACAAGTATTAAACACATTGGGGCAGAGATTTAGGATTCACAAATTATAGTAAGTAGTGGACAAAGCATTAATTTAGAGAAATGGCAGATTAAAGCATGTTTAATAATGGTACTAGGTTAAATACAAACATGGGACAAGCAAGTATGAAAGAGACAGTAAAGAAACATGATGTTGTTGGTGCAAAAGCTAATTAGAACATACCAGTAAAATGCAAATGCAGAGAAAAATAAGCGGGCTTCCCACAGCCTAGCCTTAGCTTTCAGCCGGCTAGGTAAGGCAACAATACAAATAGAAACAAAGAAAAGAGAGAGATTTTAGTGGAGTGTGTGTATGAACTTAAGTATTTTATGCCTTGTGTTCGCCTTTGAAAGAAGAGAAGTACAGGGTATTTATAGCTTTTTGAAAACGAGTGAAAGAGAAGTAATAAGCCACAAACATGGAAACAATCACTATTCAGAATCAATTACACAAGTGATTGCCTTTAATTAAGTGATCACTTGCTTAACGGTCAGTGACAGGTTCAAAATAAGGAAAGAAATCAATTTATAGGCAGACTGATTATTGCCATAAAAGAAGTAGTAAGACAATTGAGTAAGTGATTAAGTCTAAGTACAGGAATATACTTGTTTTGGAAAGGATTCAGTAAGGCAAAACAAGGAAAGAAATCAATTAACCATAACGGGCGAGTTAAATCAGATTTTCACAAAAGAAAAGTTTGAAATCAGTCACACAATTGAAGATCAATCAAAGAAGGAAACTCAGCATATAAATAGAGTGCACAAACACTGGACATGTGAGGCCAAACTATTGGCAAAAGGAAACAGCATGCAATAATAGCACAAAGTTAGTAGACAACAAACATTCGAAACATGATAGTCACGTAGGTCAAGTTTCATTGACTTAGTAGTAGAGAAAAAAATAGAGTATCAGAAGCATGCAAAGGGTCAAGTGAAAAACCCTTCTGAAAAGCATAGTCGAGTTTCAAAGATAGTAAGAACTCATAACCAAAGGAATCGCATAAAGAAAAGAGATGCTGAAACAAAGGAATTTCAAATCAAGTCGAGCAATTTCACACAAATGAATTGCACAAGCAGTTTCAGAAACTCGAATAGACCCCAAAGAAATTAGGGTTTTCGAAACCAGTCGAGTTTAAAGATGATGAACAAATAGATTACACAAATACTTAGCAGACTGCTTCAGAGACTCGAATGAACCCAAAAGAAATTAGGGTTTTCAACACCAATCGAGTCTAGAGATGATAAACAAGTAAATCAAACAAATACTAACAAATAGACTCAGAAACCCCAAAAGAAATCAGGACTTTTATCATGCAAACTCAGATAGAAGGACAATACGAGCAAACATAGCAAAACATGTCAAAAATCAGAGAAAAGTTTTGAAATAACTTAACAAGAAAACCCTAATCGGAAAAGGTAAAGAGTTTTGAAAGCAAAGTTTTAAAAGAAACTTCGAGAAAAATGCTTAGAAGTTCAAAGCAAACATAGATCTGAAGCAGATCTGAAAGAAATCAAAAGAACCTTAGAGATTAGGGTTTCAGAAGAACTCCAAGTAACGAGAAATGCCTTGAAAGTCATTGATCTAAGCAGAAGAGTCAAATGTCTGACTCGAATGGCCATGGCTGGCCGGAGAAAGATCAGAGACGATCGGAGAACAGTCATCGAGCAAAGTCTGGACCAAGCCCCTTCATGATCTGGTCATGAGACCACAGAAACGAACACGTAGAAGCCATATGAGGCTGATACAGGTCTCCGATAACCTTGGAAGGCCATGGATTAGGGCGGATTAGAGTGGTGGCGGCTAGGGTTTGAGGGTGTTGTAGAGAGGATTTGGGAGAGGAGGGGTTTCAGAGGCGGCGTGTTGTGAGGAATGAGTTAGGGTGAAGGGGTCGTTTGGGTTAAAAAAGAAAAGGGTGATTATTGGCTGTTGATCTTGAAGGATCAACGGCCTGGATTAAAACGATTAAGTGGGGAGGTTTAATGGGATAGGGTTTGGGTCGGTTTAGATTGCAATTGGGTCGGGGTAATTGGGCTTCAAATTGGGTTCAAATCAGGCTATAATTGAAATAAAATGGGGCTAACATTTAAATAGCCAATTTTCCCTATTTGATTTATAAAAAGTAATAAAATAATTTCGGTAAATAAATTAAAGGTGCTAAAATTATTTATAGTACATAATTATCAAATTTAAAATACTGGACTTAATTTTTATAGATATAAACGCAATTAAATCTAAAAGAGGCTAATATTGCTATTATATGCAATTTAGCTTTAAAAATACTAAATCAATTTATAAAAATATGTAAAAATATCTTAGCTATATTTTAGTATAAATATGAGAATCCAATAAACGAATCACCAAAATGATAACTTTGGGAATTATTATTGGGTTTTTATGAATAAAATAGGGGAATAAATTGGTTTAAAAATCTTTAAAAATTAACAAAAAATGATAAAACATTTGAACATACTTATACATACATATATATGCTATTTTGAAAGTATTTTGTATATTAAAAATATATATGGAAAAATTGGGTATCAACACTCATGTGATGCAATAGCAAAGGGTTAGACAATTAGTCTTGGTATATAAGTAAATAGATTTTCTTTTTCTCAAAGAAATAATAGTCAGAGTGAAAACGATATGTTACAGTAAGAATTTCGATTCCAGTGCTAAACTATGTCTAATAAGTTTGATGCTGCAACTCATCCGCAATATTCAGTTTTTCTTTGGCAAGATGTAGATTATTTGTTTGAAAAAGTCGCATAAACACTATTCCCATTTACTTTCTTATCTCTACAGAAATTTGGATCAGATCTCAAACCCAATGAGCAACACGCTCTGGTCAGAAGACTCAAAACAGACTCTAAGAAATAGACAACAACAACAACGACCCAGTATAATCCCACAAGTGGGGTCTGGGGAGGATAATATGTACGCAGATCTTACCCCTACCCCGAAGGGTAGAGAGACTGTTTCCAGGAGACCCTCGGCTCAAAAAGCAATAGGAGATGATATATTAGTACCATAAAAATGCGTAATAAAAATAACAACAATATATAAGAGATACGAAATATGAAATACAGGATACGAAATACGAAATACGAAATAAATGGCTTGTATAGTACAACTAGAAGGTAAAGCCCTGCATCAATAGACGACCACTGACATTCCTAGTCTAACTCCTAACTAGATAGTCTCTCTCACTTGTGCTGTAGAAATATTCACACTCTCCCCTAACCTACAACCTTAATGCTCGACCTCCATAATTCCCTATCAAGGGCCATGTCCTCAGTAATCCTAAGTCGCGCCATGTCCTGTCTGATCACCTCTCCCCAATACTTCTTAGGTCTCCCTCTACCTCTCCGCGTGCCCACTACAGCCAGTCGCTCACACCTCCTCACCGGTGCATCAGTGCTCCTCCTCTGAATGTGCCCAAACCATCTGAGTCTTACTTCCCGCATCTTGTCCTCCATGGGGGCCACACCCACCTTCTCTCGAATATCTGCATTCCTAATCTTATCCATCCTTGTATGCCCGCACATCCACCTCAACATCCTCATCTCTGCTACTTTCATCTTCTGGGTGTGTGAGTTCTTTACCGGCCAACATTCAGTTCCATACAACATGGCAGGCCTAACCACTGCTCTATAAAACTTACCTTTTAGTAACGGTGGCACTTTCTTGTCACACAAGACTCCCGACGCTAACCTCCACTTCATCCACCCCACCCCTATACGGTGTGTGACATCCTCGTCAATCTCCCCGATCCCCTGAATAACCGATCCAAGGTACTTGAAACTACCTTTCTTGGGAATGACTTGAGAGTCAAGCCTCACTTCAACTCCCGCTTCCGTCGGCTCAACTCCAAATTTGCACTCGAGGTATTCCGTCTTCGTCCTACTCAACTTGAAACCTTTAGACTCAAGAGCATGTCTCCAAATCTCTAGCCTCTCGTTGACGCCGCCTCTTGTCTCGTCAATTAGAATAATGTCATCAGCAAATAGCATGCACCATGGAACCTCCCCTTGAATATGATGAGTCAGTGCATCCATCACCAGGGCAAATAGGAATGGGCTGAGCGCAGACCCTTGGTGCAATCCCGTAATAACTGGAAAGTGTTCAGAGTCGCCTCCTACTGTCCTAACCCGAGTCTTAGCTCCATCATACATGTCTTTAATCACCCTAATATAGTTACTCGGGACCCCTTTATCCTCTAAGCAGCTCCATAAGACCTTCCTAGGAACCTTATCGTACGCTTTCTCCAGATCAATAAACACCATGTGGAGATCCTTCTTCTTATCTCTGTACTGTTCCACCATCCTCCTAATAAGGTGGATAGCTTCTGTGGTAGATCGTCCCGGCATGAACCCGAACTGGTTGTCTGAAATAGACACCGTCCTTCGCACTCTCATTTCTACCACTCTCTCCCAAACTTTCATGGTATGACTTAGTAATTTGATGCCCCTATAGTTGTTACAGCTCTGGACATCACCTTTGTTCTTATACAACGGGACCATTGTACTCCACCTCCACTCTTCAGGCATTCTATTAGTCTTGAATATAACACTAAACAATGCAGTAAGCCATTCCAAGCCTGCTTGACCCACACACCTCCACAGTTCAACCGGAATCTCGTCTGGCCCGGTAGCTCTGCCCCTTCTCATCTTACGCATTGCCTCCATGACTTCATCGATCTCAATGTCCCTACAATTACTTACTTCATGGTGACTGTCGGCATTCCTCGATTCCCCAAGTATAATATCCTGATCCCCTTCTTCACTTAGAAGTTTATGAAAGTAGGTCTGCCACCTCCTCTTAATCTGGTCATCTCCCATCAAAACTTTGTCGTCATCATCTTTTATGCACCTCACTTGTATAGCCAGCGCACCTCGTATTCCACATTAGAAGTTGGGGTAGGAGGTGACACCTCATTTGGCTCATAATCATCATCCTCATAATCGTCAACTGGCTCGGGCTCCTCGTGCTCCGTATCAGAGGCCAGAGCAGACGCATAATTTTCGTCATCATCATCATCATCTGGATGCAAAAGAGCAAACCGGACGTTTCCGGATTCAACACCAGAAATTCCAACCGAAACCTCCGAGGGTCGATGATAAAACCCATATCCATCTTTGATCTTGTAAACAAAATAAGCTGTGTAGGATGTCAGTGGTGATAGAATCCCAGCCTTTATTGTGCCCCAAATTTCAAGCCACCAAACAATTTTGAGCTGAGCCACCTCTGGAAACCTATTTTGGCAATATGGGGAAAACTATTATCATTATATCTAAGAGTTTAAGTTATATACATTTGTCAGTGTAGGAAATTCTTTTATACAATCAAATCATCTTACCATATTTATAGGTAAGCCTCCTTAAATGTATGATTTATAATCTTGAAATAAAACAAATTACCCGCTACAATAAGAAAAAATGACATGGTGTTCGTTTATGCATAGAATTTAAATAAACTAATGTGTATATTTATTCTCAAGAGAAGGATAGTCTGTATCCTCTAAAAGACGGCAAACCTGGACTCTGGTAGTGAAGTCGAATTCCAATATTCTGGTGCATCACTCCATACAATGTTAAGATCCCTTGTACTTAGAAAGTAGCATTTCTTTCCAGTCCGTTTTTCCAGTGAGAAACTCTGTGGAACAAAAGCATATCTTGTAAGTCGAAACACACAACCGATGAAAGAGAATGAGCGTACAGAAAACATGTATCTATACAGGTTTAACAAGATGACAAGAGATGTTTGTATATAAAGGCCTCAAGAGATTGGGATTGCAGACAAGAGCGACTGATTGAAGACAAGCTCAGTTGCTCTATTTTAATTACCCAGCTATGCAGAGTAGATATTTTCGCGGAATGGTCAAGTAAGGTAAATTTCATTAATAAAGGCATCCAGGGGATGGCCGGAAGCAAAAGCTGAATACAAAAGAAAAGAGGTAAGCCTCCTGAAGAAAATTACAAAATCCAAAAGCTAAAGGGATTGTTTACATCAAAATGGTTGCATGAAGCAAAAAGGTTAACACACATTTTTGTAAAATGGTAAATAACACTAAATTGTCACATTAACTGACTCTTCCCAAAAGTATAATGACAATAATTTTCTTAATGTATCAACGATTATAGAATTAAGAACTCAATAACACAACAATTATAGCAGAGCTGAAGCATGATGTGAGCATTACTAATTAAGAGCTCAATCAAGCAGATTTTAATCCAACTGAAACTAAATATTCCCAAAAAACAGAAAAATGATCATCGTTTAGAAACAATATGAAAGCCAGAACATAAATAAATAATATCACATGCTGGCTGTCACCTTTGTACAAAAAATAATCATCCTAATTGGATTCACCTTACCAAAGGACATCAAATTGCAAATTCAATATTCAATAATTGCCAGTTCAACTCGCTAAAAATTTACTCGCATTCGGTGTTTATGTCAAGCCGATTAACTTATCATGGTTATTACCCAAAACAAAAAACACTTATCATGGTTAAATAATTTATTGAGGAAATAAGTATTAATTAATCATGGTTATGTAAAAGAATTCTATATGCAAACACATGTTATGCATCTTTTAGTGGTGTAAACACAGATTGCCAGTAACTTCTTACCTTTCTCCATGAATGGATAAAGCCAAGGGTAATATTTTCCATAAGAGGATAGAAATGTTGATATTCAGATTTACTTTCGAAAAGAAAAAAAAACAAGACATAAACAACCAGCAGCAAGTTACAACTACTTGTTTGCTCAAAAAAAAAAAAAAGTTACAACTACTTTGATCCCACGGAAATACAAATGTACTGACAAAAACTAATCGTTTTTTCTTTGTTTCCATATTTACCTTGCGACCTTCATCAATTAAGACGGGATGATGGCAAAGATAAACATATAGATCCTTGTTTGAATGGAAATCGGGGATCGGAGTGAGTGATCGGGAAATGATGGACCGATAATCGGACGGCAGGAATCGGAATCGGCGGCGGATCGGACAGATGTAGAGACTAAGGAAAGGCGGCAAACGTCGATAGGGCTCTATTTGGACGTTGTTAATGAAGTTTTACGCCCCCTACACCAGAGCAAGAGGGTTCCTTGCCAAGAAAAAGTCTAATAGTTTATAAAGATATGGAGGAGGATAAAATAATACTAACATAACGGTCCGTTAAGCATAATGCAGTTACACTAGAAGAGAATGTTCAAAACATAATACCGTCATACAACCCTCTAGTAGTAGTAGCATCCACACACAAGTATTACTCCTCTCATCTTCTTCACCATTCTCATTCTCCATTTGTCGTTTTTTTTCCTGTGGTTATGGCCGGGTTTTAATTGCCTATTAAGAGTTGTTTGGTGGACTCTTAGGGGTGGTTTGGTAGGATGTATAAGAATAATGCGGAATAAGGTGTATTAGCAATGCATGGATTAGTAATGCATGTGTTGGTAATGCAAGCATTAGTTGTGCATATATTATTTCTTATCTACTGTTTGGTATTGTGTATTAAAATTATAATGCATTATATAAAATTATAATGCATTGTATTAAAATTATAATGCATTGAGCTATTTAAGTTAATCTTAGTTTTTAATTATTTGTCTAACATTCTATAATTGATATGACTATTTAATATGTCAATAATAACCAAACATTTTAAACGCTTTATCTAGTGATAGCATATGAAAGGATACCAAACCGTCGAAATTTCAGTAAAAAAAAAAATACTTTTAGTTTCTGATTCCTTTTTTTTTTTTTTGTATTGAAATAAGTTACTACTTTTCTTAATTTTATAGTGAGAATTTTATACGTATTTCTTAATATTATATTAAATTCATTTATTATTTTACTAAAAGAAGCCTCATTACTCGAGGAATTTCCATTGGAGTGATCCGACTCTTGTGGGTGAGGATCAAATTAGCAAAAGAAATGTACGAATTTGTGGAATGAATTTGAGTGCGAGATGCATGTACGTATATATAAAATGGAGTGTGTATGTATTATGTATATTACATGCAATTGCTACTATTATTAAACGAGAATAACTTCATTGTCATGCTTTCAGGGGAAAATTGGAAATTCAATTTGTATTATGTTAAGACATATGAAGATGTTGTTACTTAGCGGATTGAGCTCCTTCTTTTTCTTTTCTTCTTCTTTTATATTGGGCCGAGAAGCCCACTCTTCTATTTATTGACTACTTAGCTAGTTTAGAGAGTTTTATATAAACTGGGCTGGCCCAATTCAGTTGGTCGGTCAATATATGTGTACTAAGACAAATATCTCATTTTTAGTCTATTCTAACACAAGCTAGAAGCTTCCTTTCTCTCTCAACGATCTTCTCTAACCCTAGATAGATTTTCATGGTTTTGTCTTCAATCCAAACTTTATCATGGTGTCAGAGTCCAAATCTAGGTAGATCGGGTTATTACCTCTCGTCCGATGTTACCCTCATGTATTTTTATCGGAATTTTAGTGGTCCGTTGTCGTTTGTCTTCCTTGACGATTTTCAATGAATTTCTCTAGTAATGGCGTTGGAATTAGCGTGTGTTCTGGTGGTGTTTGCTCATGTTGCTGATTGACCGAACTCATTCAGTATTCTTGTGAAGTCTTCATCAACCTAGGGTTTAGGGATTTCTGCATCTGTACGCTTCAGCTAGGGTATGTTTGTGTCTTCGTCTCTTTTACTCTTATATACAAGGTCATTGTTCCTTCCGGTTGTGAAAGAATTGGTAACCCTATTTATCTCCTTTTTTTCTATTGTTTTAGATTACATGTGTAGTATTTCTCTGCTAATTGTGTATAAAAATGTGTGAAGATACTTTCCCATCTATGTTGCCTACTGCTCGCGTTACAACCTCTTGTTCTGTGTTTCATGAAGACGACGATACCTACCCCTGTCTATCCCTTCTATGTGCATCCTTCTGACGTGTTGGGGTCCTCACTAGTTTCTCTCCCTTTTGATGGTACTGCGTATGGGAGGTGGAGGCAAACTATTCTTGTAGCCTTGTTTGTTAGAAATAAATTGGATTTCATTAATGGATCCTCAGTCAAACCTTCTGACAGTTCTCTCTTGGCGAGACAGTGGCAGAGGTATAATAATTTAGTCGTCTCATGGTTAACTAACTCCCTGTCCAAAGATATTGCTCGTAGTGTTGAGTACTCTGAACTTGCCAAAGATATTTGAAGTGAATTGGAGAAAAGATATGGTCAGGCAGATGCTACAAGAGTGTTTGAGCTTAAGAAAGAACTAGCTCACATTTCACAAGGCTCACTTGGTATTGCCTCCTATTTTAATAAGATCAAGCAATTGTGGGATGCGATTGAAGCCTTGTTAATTAGTAGAGTCAGATCTTGCAGCAACTGTGGTTTTAAATCTGACTATCAGAAGGATGATGATGTCCAAAAAGTGTATCAATTTTTTATGGGCCTCAATGATACATATGTGCGGACTAGAAGTAACATTTTCATGATTAAACCATTCCCTTCTGAAAGCATTGTCTACAATATCTTGTTGTCAGATGAGAAGCAGAGGCATGTTTCTACCTCTCCTCAGTTTCTCCTTTACATCTACTTCCTTCAATGCTGGGGTGTCTAAACAGGGGTTTCCTTCCAGAGTCAACTTTGATGTTCAGAAATTCCCTGTTTGCAAGTACTGTAAGAAACCAAGTCACACCATTGATAAGTGTTATAAGCTTCATGGGTATCCTCCTAATTTCAAGTTCACAAAGGGGTCTGGCAGTAAAAAGACTGCAGCTCATGTTGAAGTGAATTCTCCTGGTCCTCCTGCTAATGTGGTTTCTAATATGGATTCTGAGTCTGTCAAGCCCTCTGAGTCTAATAATGTTTCAATGGTTCCTGGTCTGACACAAGATCAATTACCCCAACTGATGATGTTACTACGCCAGTCCCATGTTTCTGTAGATTCCTCCTCTACGCCCACTCTCATGGCTTCTGCTAACTTTGCTGGTAAGCTGTTATCAAAAAGTATTTTGCTCAAGTCATGCATGCTTTCACAAGTAGATAGTATTATTTGGGTTATAGATTTTGGAGCATTTGATCATATGACCTCACATAAAGACCTACTCTTTAACTTACAAACTCTACCTGTGTCTTGTCTTGTTTCACTCCCAAATGGCTACAAGGTTAAAGTTCACTTAGTAGGATATTTGTCTTTATTCCTAAATTTCACAATTTATCATATTCTTTATGTTCCTTATTTCCAATATAATCTCATATCTGTTCATAACTTGTTAGACCAATACAATGGAATTGTTATGCTTACCAGAACTCTTTGTTCTATACATGCCCCTTCTCTGAAGATGCCTCTGGCTCTTGATAAACTGGTCCATAATCTTTACAAGCTTCTCCTCCCTCCTGTTGCTAGCACCACATTGTACTCTTCTTGTATTGTTAATTCTCCTATTGTTTCTCTTGTCTGTGTTTTGCCTGAAATACATGAAGATGTAAAGACTATTATAAATGTAAATGTTGTTGCTTCTGATGAGACACATGTAACTACTAATGTAAATCTGAATGACATCAATAAAATGGATGTGGTTTGGCATTATAGCTTTGGCGCATATCCCTTTCTCTAAAATGAAACATATTTTTATACTTGGGTTACAGTTATCTTCTAAGCAATCTTTTTCTTGTCCAATATGTCCACTAGATAGGCAAACTAGACTACTATTTTCTAATAGTAGTATACAAACCACAAAACCTTTTCAGTTAATACATATTGACAGCTGGGGACCATATCATTCACCTAACTATACTGGCTCCAGATATTTTATAACCATTATTGATGACTTTTCAAGAGACACTTAGACTCATCTAATGGGAGCCAAAAGTAATGTCTTTGACCTTCTAAAAGCCTTCATTGCCATGACTGAAACCCAATTCCAATTAAAGATTCAGACTGTAAGAAGTGACAATGCCCTAGAATTAGGATCCAACACTGTAGGGTCCACATTCTTTTTTTAAAAAGATATTTTGCATCAGATAACATGTCCTCATACTCCACAACATAATGGAGTTGTGGAAAAGAAACACAAACATCTTCTGGAGACTACAAGAGCTCTTCTTTTTCAGTCTGGCCTCCCTCTTAGATTATGGGGATATTGTATGTTAACTGCAACAAACTTGATAAATAGGTTCCCTTCTAGTGTCTTAAAAGATAAATGTCCTTATGAAATTTTATACAACAAACTCCCAACTTATTCCAATCTTAGAGCTTTTGGCTGTTTATGCTACTCTACCGTTCCAAAGCCTCATAGAGATAAGTCACAACCTAGAATTGTTCCTTGTGTGTTCTTAGGATATCTTTTTGGAAAGAAATCCTATAAGTCGTATGACTTACAGAATAAAATCTGCTTTGTCTCCAGAGATGTTGTCTTTCATGAACATGTATTCCCTTTTATTTAATCTGGTTCTGCTTCTCCTACTATGACCAATTTTTTATTTTCTACACGTTTTGCCCATTCTGCTAGGCAGACTTCCCTTTCACTTCATGACTACTTCTCCCTTGTACATCCTGAAGTTCACACTTCTTTTCCTTCGACCTCTCCTGCTCCTACAGTACTTTGGGACATCTCCCCTTCTTCTCCTGGTTCCTCATCTTCTCCTGATTTGTCTTCTTCCTCTACCAATGATTCTGAATTTCCTCCTTTAAGGAGATCCTCTAGACCTCATAATCCTCCTTCTAGCTTGCAAAATTATGTCTGCACACTACCATCCCATTGCTCAGGTGTGCAAATTCATCTGTTATATCTACTTCTAGTGAACATCATGTCTTTGAGCCCAATACTTATTCTTAGGCAGCAGTTGTCCCTAAGTGACAGGATGATATAAGAAAATAGTTTGAGGCATTGGATGCTAATGGAACATGGGATATAGTTGAGTTACCCAAAGGCAAGAAGCCAATTGGTTGCAAATGGGTATATAAAAATAAGTACTAAGCTGATGGGAGCATAGAAACATATAAGGCTAGACTTGTGATGAGGGGTGATACACAAGTTGAGGGCATAGATTTTCATGATTTTTTTACCTTTTGTTCAGATGTCTACTATTAAAACATTGATTATTATAGCTGTTAAAAGAAAATGGCATTTATTTTAGCTAGATGTTAATAATACTTTCTTACATGGGGATTTAGATGAGGAAGTTTTTACAAAAATTCCACCTGGTTTCTCTATTTCTTCTACTACACAAGCAGTTCCATCTCATTCTTCCTCTACTTCTCAGGTTTGCAAACTATAGAAATATTTATATGGTCTGAGGCAAGCTTGAAGGTAGTGGTATGCCAAGTTGTCTCAATCTCTGTCCTCTAGAGGGTATGTGCATTCTATAAATGATTACTCCCTTTTTACTAGAGGTTTTGGTGATACTTTGGTGATCTTAGTAGTCTATGTTGATGATATTATCATCGCGGGACTGATTTGTGTGAAATTGCTGCTGTAAAGACTTTCCTCCATGATCAATTCAAGATTAAGGACCTCGGCCAGCTTAACTATTTCTTGGGTATTGAAGTCTTGTATTCTGAGGGTGGTGTCTTATTTCATCAGAAAAAGTTTGTCCATAACCTGCTATTAGAGTTCCACTCCTCTGATTGTTCTTCTTTGGTGTCTCCTCTTGAAATACATGACAAATTGAAGGCAGATTGTGGTGATCCTTTGCATAATCCTGAGACTTACAGGTGTTTGGTGGGCAAACTCAATTTCTTAACCCATACCAAGCCTGAAATTTGTTTTGCAGTGCAGCATCTGAGCTAGTTTATGCAGAACCCTTGCATTCCTCACATGCAGGCTGCCCTGAGGTTACTCAGGTATCTCAAGGTCACTCCTAACTTTGGTATTTTCTATAATACCTATTCTGACCTCTCTCTCAGTGTTTATTGTGATAGTGATTGGGGTGCTTGCCCAGATAGTAGGAAATCTGTTGGTGGGTTTTGCACATTGTTGGGGGGCAGTCTTGTGGGTTGGAAATCAAAGATACAATCTATGGTATCCTTGTCCTCTCCTGAGGCTAAATATAGGTCCATAAGTAAGGCTAGTGCTGAGATTACTTGAGTTTGCAGGCTCCTTTACGATTTTGGCATTACTTTTCTTCTCTTTTTCGTTTGTTTTGTGACAATCAAGTCACTATTCACATTGCTAAGAACCCTGTTTTTCATGAGCGCACTAAGCATATTGAGTTGGACTGCCATTTTGTTCGCACCAAGCTGAATGAGGGGCTACTTCAGCTGCTCCACACCTCTAGTGCCACTCAACTTGCTGACATGTTCACCAAGCCTTTGGTTGGAGCTGTCCATCATCTCAATCTTCGCAAGTTGGGGGTTGTCTCACCCTCCAACTTTCCGGGGGTGTTAAGACATATGAAGATGTTGTTACTTAGCGGATTGGGCTCCTTTCTTTTTCTTTTCTTCTTCTTTTATATTGGACCCAGAAGCTCACTCTTGTATTTATCGACTACTTAGCTAGTTTAGAGAGTTTTATATAAACTGGGCTGGCCCAATTCAATTGGTCGGTCAATATAGGTACATTGAGACAAATATCTCGTTTTTAGTCTATTCTAACATAAGCTAGACGCTTCCTTTCTATCTCAACGATCCTCTCTAACCCTAGATAGATTTTCATCATTCTGTCTTCAAGCCAAACATTATCATATTAAGCTCTAATTTAAGCTGGATAAGATAAATTACTATTGCGCCATTCTCCGTACGGACTAACCATCTACCTCCAAGGTTATTCTTGTGCATAAGAATACTGAATCTGGGAGCATCAAGTAGTTATTCCAGTTGGAGAGTGATTATATGGTGAAGCGCGGATACTAGAATACAAAATCACAGGTAGTGAATAGAGAGATGTTCGTGGACTGTATAAGCGAGATTCCTCTAATTACCCAATTTTCATGGATATGGTATCTTGCCGTCAATATCTTCGATCTCTTTGCTGCAACACCCTGATATGTAGGCTTTCTCTCCTGAATATTGTACTAGTATCATACTTGATGCATACCTTCAGTGCTTTCTAAATTCTTTGCTATTTACTGAGTCCATATGTAAATCTATCTTGTTGTAAAGATATCTCATAGCTTCAAGAATTCAATGCTTAATTAGTCTAGTAATCAAGTTGTTAGCTTAAGAAGATTACTTGGTCTTATTTTACCTCCTGATATATTACTGTATTTTTTTATATCCTCATTGTATTTCAGTGCTTAATCAATTAATTCAAAAATTACTATCTTGTTTTTTTGAGAGTTTATATCTGTTTTTTTGAGTGATCTTTTTGGGTTAGGTATGAGAGAAACTGGCATTGATTCTGTTTTGCTATCATCGCAAGTGAAAACTGTTATCAGACCAAACTAAGAAGTATCTCAATTCACTGCCAAAAGATTCATAAGATTGGGATTAGACGATTTATCAGTGTGTAAGGGAACTTTGCTTTTCCTCTAAGGATGAGCAGGAAGGTGTCCTCCTGATAGTACAAGTCACTTGTTGAGCTTTCTGTACATAATTAGATCTAGATTAACAATGGCTAAAAAAATTGAACTAGAAAAGCCATAAAAAAACTACTGTAAAGAGTGAAAATAAGTAATTGATTGAATTGAATAGAGTTTGATTGATTGCTGTGTGTTGATTGGAGATATCCATCACTGGACAAAGTAGTGCACTTTTACAAGAGAGTTGGCCGTTAACATGCCCAAACCACTTTTATAAGGCATGGGGAACCTTTTGATACTAAACACCGGTTCATTGAATTACAGAATGAGTCTTTCAAACACTGTAAGCACTCAAAGACTAAAGGCAGGGGACAGTTTTCTTTTTACAAAAGGACTATTAGTGTATTTATAATCACCAGCAAACAACAGTTGATGCCCAAACCACAATATGAATATGCTCTAAATTCTATTCCTAAAACCTGGGCCATATGACATCCAGCCGAGGTAAGAATAAGCGCTACTTATCTGACTGATCTCATATGTGATAACTCTTAACTCTTATAAATGATTAATACTGATATGTGATAACTCTTGTTGATGATAAATAAGGTATATCTTTTGTCAATAATATTAATTGTTAGTAGATGACATACTCACCTACTCTCATTATGCATTCGTATCGCTATAAGTAGCAATGCATTACAGTTTACAGCCATGGCAAAATAATGCCAATCTGTTGGCTGAAGATAATGGCGTCATAATGTAGCAACATCTGCAACGTTCACCTGGTATTTCAAGAACCATTGATAGTAGGCTAGGTTCATGTAATTTGGCAAATGTTTATGCCCTAATTTGACTATGTTTCACTGTTCGAGGATAGTTAAATGACGATAAATTGTCTCTAATTGTGATTTTCATGTTTTGCAGGAGCAAGTTGCGTTTATGAGGACTTGGGACAGTGTTTGGAGCTAAATTAAAGCAAGGGAAGCCCCTCGGAGCTGAGTGTGTGTTAAAGAAGAGAGAAAAGATGAGCTAAAATGATGACCAGCTTAGCGCGGCCATTAACGCGACCGTGCTAGTCCAGAACCTCGAGACAGAATACTATGCTATATGCGCGGCCATTAGCGCTGCCGCGCTAGTCCAGTTCGGAGATTATAATTTCAGGGGTAAACTTGGAAGTTCGGGAGTAATTCCACTTAACCTATAAGAGGTCCAGCTCGCCCAAAGGGACATTATCAAGGTCTTTACAGCTTAGTTGAAGGCAAGGAGAGGCAAGAGGCAAGGAGGATAATTCAACATTGAGTTCTTCTTTCCTTCCTTTTGTATTTTACAATTTATGATGACTTTTGTTGTTGTTAGTATGAATACAATTATGAGTAGCTAAATATTTAGGGTTAATATAGTTTGTCCGGTTTAATCTCTATTTGTTCAACTGCGTTCTTGTTGTAGTTAATTGATAGAATCCTCAAGTAGCTGTGCATATTTAGTATGTATTACTCGGGAGGGAGTGCATATTTACGTAAATGTTGAACAACACCACTCCCAAAGTATATGAGGAATCAATAATCGAGGGTTTAAAGGCAGGATTAGGGATAACGAAGCCTTGGGTGCGATCTAAAGTGAGCTGTAATAAAAGCCAGCTAACGTAACTCGGGAGAGTGCGTCTAGTAAATTGTTGTGATTACTCGTGAGAGATTTACGGTAATAAGAGTGATTATGATCGATAGAGACGATTAGACAATCTATGCAAAACATAACAGGAAGAGATTCCATTAATAGGGGAAATTATAACCTTAGATCCTTCTCTTATTTGTATACAATCCAATCATAGTTAGCTTTAGTTTACTTGCTTTCATTCAGTTATAGTTAGTAAAAACATCTCCAATTGTTATTCAAAATATCTGGGAAGTTGATTACGAAGAATTTAGTGAGTCTAACAAGAGTAATTGGTAGGTTAATTCCATGTGGATTCGACTCTGGGCTAAATACTCGGATTATTTTTGCAGCGACCGCTTTGTCCTTTTTATAAGGCATAGTTGGGCGTGATCAAATTTTGGCGTCGTTGCCGGGGAGTTAACGGTGTTATCAATTACAGTTGAAAGAAATACAAAAATTCTTAGTGTAGTCAGTTTTCTTTATTTTCAATCTATACATTGAAATTTTAATGTTTGTTGACTTGGTTGTTTAGGTGCATGCCTAGAAACTCATCGAGAACTGGTGAAGTATTTGAAGTATTATCATATCCCGAGAAAGTTTTCAACGCCTTGAATCGGGCCAACTAGAAAAACAAACAACAATCAACTGAACAACTCGAACCAGAAATGGGGGATAACGTGTTAGACCCAGCTGCGCCATTAGCGCTAGTGGCACCTCTTGTGCGAGAGGCTGCTCTATATGACTGGGCACAACCCACAACAGAGAATTTGGCCACAACGATATTAGTCTCGCAGATACAAGCCGAATCTTTTCAAATCACAAACAACATGCTGCACTTGTTGCAAAACAATGGACTATTTTCGGGGTCATACATTGAAGATCCTCAACAGCACTTGAAGAATTTTCAGTCAATCTGCAAAACTCAAAGGCAGCACAATGTAACTCAGGAAGCAATAAAGCTGTTTTTGTTTCCATTCTCAGTGACAAGAGCTGCGAGACTTGACTAAACTTGCTCCCCATTAATTCCATCACGACTTGGGAGGAGTTATTCAAGCAATTTGTAAATAAGTCTCATCCACCCAACAAGACTGCTCAGCAAATTGATAAAATTTTGAGCTTTAAACAGAAATCAATGGAGACACTACAAGAAACATGGGAACGATTCAAATGGATGTTGGTTATATGTCCGCACCACGGTATTCCAGATCAGATATTGGGGCAGCGATTTTATATGGGTTTGACAGATAGTGTGAAGGCTAATGTTGATGCTTCAATTGGTGGAGCATTCTTGAGCAAAACATGGAGAGAAAGCCAAAGCCTACTTGAATAGATGACACAAAATTCAGGGTGGACAACCAGGAATGCACCTATCACTCTAGTAGTTCACTCAGTGCCCTTAGATCTATCCAATACTCTTGCTGAAAATATAGCCACATTAATGACACAGATGAGTATACTCACCAAAATGGTGAAATAGTCAGGGTAGAAGCAGCAGACACACATTGTTGATACTACCAATGGGGGTTTATGCACATCTTGCATTAGTCAGCCAATTGATAACCAATGGAATGCAGAAAGTGATCATGATCACTACCCTGAGGACATGAATTATGTGTCTAATTATGGAGGCCAGAGATAGGGTGGTCAAAATTGGGGCCAATAGAATCAGCCATACAGGTCAGTCCAGCCACAACTCAACAATGGAAATATGGGAGGTATGCGACCTCACAATAATATGGCGCCCTACCAACGGCCACAAGGATACAACAATCAAAATCAGCAGCAGGGTTTTGATCCTCCTCAGCAGCAATATGGTGGGAGATAGGAAGATGGGTTTGCTAGACTTGAGGCAATGATGCAGCAGGTTATTGGGTCAAATGCAAAAATGAGTGATAGGGTAGTTGCATATGAGTCAGGTATAAAGAATATTGAAGTGCAGATGGGCCAGATTTTGATGTCTTTGAATAATCGTCCTCATAGTACATTGCCTGCAGACACTCAGATAAATCCAAAAGATCAAGGCCCGAGAAGTTGATGGCAGTGAGTCTACGTAATGGCAGAGACTTAGACTTGGAGAAAGAGAGGACTCGAGAAAGAAGACAGGCTGAGACACTTGTACTAGTGCCCATTGAGCTAGATGATTCAACGAAACTGACAGAGGTGACAGTACAGCCTGCCCAGGAAGAAACCAACACACAGATTGAGGCTGAGAAAGAAGCTGAGACAGTCCAGGAACCGCTAGTTGAAGTGGTGTCTGACAAAGAGAATACCCAAATCATCGGGAAGAAGAGACCTCCAGCCCCATTCCCACAGAGGCTGGCCAAGTACCAGAAAGAGGAACAATACAAGAAATTCTTGGAGATGCTGAAACAAATCCAAGTAAATATTCCATTGATTGATGCTTTGAAGGAGATACCTGGTTATGCAAAAATGATGAAGGACTTGATGCCCCAAAAATTCGATTTCCAAGACTTGGCCACAATGAATCTAACTTAGACCTGCAGTGCTGTGGTGACTAGACCAGTTGCTGAGAAGTTGTCTAACCTAGGGAGTTTCACAATTCCCTGCACCATTGGTAAGTTTGCATTTGCCAAGGCACTTTGTGATTTGGGGGCTAGCATAAATCTTATGCCCCTGGCGATCTATAAGAGGTTGGGGATTGGAAGAGCTAGACTCACTTCTATGTTATTGCATCTGGCTGATAGGACCGTGAAAAAACCCTCTAGCATCTTGGATGATGTGTTGATTCAGGTAGGGAAATTTGTATTCCCTGCAGATTTTGTGATTCAAGATTGCAAGGTGGATGAAGAAATTCCCATAATTTTGGGAAGGCCGTTCTTGGCCACAGGGAGAGCTCTCATTGATTGTGAAACTGGGGAGCTCAAGATAAGGTTGAATGATGAGGAGATAACATTCAATGTGCAGAAATCTATGAGGCGACCAAGTGAATTCGCCAATTGCTCTGTTATTGATGCCGTGGATGTAATCGTAGAAGCAAATGATGAGATGTTGACTATTGAGGATCCTCTTGCTGCTTGTCTTGTAAATTTAGATAAGGTGACTGGGGAAGAATTGGCAGAATGGGTGTTGGCTTTAGAAGGCAGAGGGTTTTGGGATAGAACACTTGAATTCGAGCCCCTACATTTAGAAAACAGAGAAACTCCTCCAGCCAAACCATCCATAGAAGCACCAAAGCTGGAGTTGAAGCCACTGCCCGCCCATCTCAGGTATGAGTTCCTAGGACCTAACTCCACATTACCTATTATTATCTTATCTAGTTTGTTAGATGTGTAGGCACAACAACTTTTATAGGTACTCAAGAAGTTCAAGACTGTCATTGGGTGGACCATGGCAGACATTAAGGGAATTTGCCCGGCATATTGTATGCATAAAATCCTGCTGGAAGAGGGGCACAAACCTTCTAGGGAGCACCAAAGAGGACTGAACCCCAACATGAAGGAAGTGGTTAAGAAAGAGGTGATTAAGTGGTTGGATGCGGGAATCATTTTCCCCATCTCTGAGAGCAACTGGGTTAGCCCGGTGCAATGTGTTCCTAAGAAGGGTGGTATGACGGTGGTCAAAAATGATAACAATGAGTTGATCTCTACAACAACGGTCACATGCTGGAGAATTTGCATGGACTACAGGAAATTGAATCTGGCCACCCGGAAAGACCACTTTCTACTTCCCTTCATTGATCAGATGCTTGACAGACTGGCTGGGAGGTCCCACTTCTATTTTCTGGATAGGTACTCAGGGTACAATCAAATCTCCATTGCACATTTATGCTTTTCGGAGGATGCCCTTTGGCCTATGCAATGCACCCGCCACATTCCAAAGGTGCATGATGGCCATATTCACTGACATGGTTGAAGACATAATGGAGGTGTTCATGGATCATTTCTCCATGGTGGGAAACTCATTCGACGAGTGCCTTATAAATCTGACCCGAGTGTTGAAAAGATGTATGGTGACTAACCTGGTACTTAATTGGGAGAAGTGTCATTTCATGGTACAAGAGGGAATAGTCTTGGGACACTGGGTATCAAGCAAGGGAATCGAGGTGGATCGTGCTAAAGTGGACGTGATAGCAAAGCTGACACCCCCACTTCAGTCAAGGCAATCAGGAGCTTCCTCGGGCATAACGGTTTCTACCGAAGATTCATAAAAGACTTCTCAAAAATTGTCAACCCTCTCTGTAAGTTGTTAGAAAAAGATCACCCTTTCTTGTTTTCTGATGATTGCAGGGTAGCATTCGAGGAGTTGAAAAAGTGGCTAGTCACAGCACCCATCATTGTTCCCCCCGACTGGGAGCAACCATTCGAACTCATGTGTGACGCCAATGACTATGCAGTGGGGGCATTACTGGGACAGCGAAAAGACAAGCTAATGTACCCAATCTACTATGCTAGTAGAACTTTGAGTGGAGCCCAGCTGAACTACATTGTGACTGAAAAAGAGATGTTGGCTGTGGTGTTTGCATTCGAATGGTTCAGATCATACCTGATTGGTTCTAAGGTAATTGTATACACTGATCGTGCAGCTCTCAGGTACTTGATTGAGAAGACGGAGTCCAAACCACACCTGATTCGTTGAGTGCTATTACTGCAAGAGTTCGACCTTGAGATTCGTGACCATAAGGGCATAGAAAACCAAGTCGCCGATCATCTATCACGACTTGAAGGAGATGAAAACTTAGTTGAGGTTGAGGATATTCTGGAAATCTTTCCAGACGAGCAGCTACTCGCTACAAGCCTTGAGAAAGTGCCATGGTATGCAGACTTTGCAAACTACCTGGCAAGCGGTATAGTTCCCTATAACCTTTCCTCTGTGCAAAAGAAAATGTTTTATCGTGACTGCCACATGTACTACTGAGATGAACCTTATCTGTTTCGAATATGTGTTGACAATATGATCTGGAGGTGTGTCCCCGAGATAGAACAATCTTCTGTTTTGCAGGCATGTCACGCATCGGCATATGGGGGCATTTTGGAGGAGTCAGGACGGCAGCGAAAGAGCTAGAAGTTGGGTTCTACCGGCCAACAGTGTTTAAGGATGCACATCAATGGGTGAACGGCTGTAATGAATGTCAACTAACTGGGAATATTTCCCATCGCCATGAGATGCCCATGAACCCAATTTAAGAGGTTGAAGTGTTCGATGTCTGGGAGATAGACTTCATGGGCCCCTTCGTCAGCTCATTTGGAAATAAGTACATACTTGTTGTTGTAGATTACGTGTCCAAATGGGTGGAAGATGTAGCACTTCCTACCAATGATGCAAGAGTGGCGGTGGGATTTTTGAAGAAGAATATATTCACTCGTTTTGGGACCCCAAGAGCTATTATCAGTGACGGAGGCACTCACTTCTGCAATCGAGCCTTCGATAAATTATTAGCAAAGTATGATGTACGCCACAAGGTGGCAAACCCGTATCATCCTCAGACCAGTAGACAGGTTGAAATGTCGAATAGAGAGATAAAAAGTGTACTGACCAAGATTGTGAACGCCATAAGAACTGATTGGGCAAAAAAGCTAGATGATGCACTTTGGGCCTACAGAATTGCTTTTAAAACACCAATTGGTATGTCACCATATAAGTTGGTATTCGGGAAGGCCTGTCACTTGCCAGTGGAACTAGAACATAGAACTTGGTGGGCAATAAAACAGCTAAATCTGGACATTAAGGCTGCGGGCACAACTAGATTCACAGAATTGCATGAGCTCGACGAATTCCAATATCTTGCTTTCGAGAGCACGAGGCTGTATAAGGAGAGAATGAAGAGGTTGCACGACAAAAACATTGTTGAGAGAAATTTCAATTACGGAGACATGGTATTGCTTTATAACTCAAGATTAAGGCTATTTCTGGGTAAAGTCAAGTCACGATGGTCTAGACCATTTCGAGTGGTCGAAGTATTCCTTTCAGGTGCCGTAGAGATTGCCTCAGAGGAAGACACTCATATATTTAGAGTCAATGGGCAGAGATTGAAACTATATGTGGGCATGAATGAACCAAAGGAAGTGTCAGAGATCCATCTGACTGAACCTCAGAGGTCGAGCGACCCTTAAATGCGCTTATCTGCATCGTGCTGCGACATTAAATCAGGCGTTGCATGGGAGGTAACCCATTGATTTGTTGTAACTGCCGTGCCACGACATTAACTAAGGCGCTGGTTGGGAGGCAACTCAATGATAGTTAGTAGTTGTTAATTTTGATTTTGGGAAGTACTAACCAATGCAGGTGAGCTTGGGAAGGTGATAAGTCCATCGGACGCGGAAAGAACATGTGAAAAAATGAAAAACAATTCGTGCCCAGGAGTGCGCCCGCGCTACCCACTGCGCTACAGGCCGCGCATATGGTCAAACATTCTACCTCAGCTTCTCAAACTCTAGTGCGACCGTGCTAGTGACCACGCATATGGCCAAGTACACTGCCTCAACTAGTGCGGCTGTGCTCGAACCACGCTACGACCGCGCTAGTCCTGTCCGCATGGCACTTTATTTACCTTAATAGTTTTTTTTTGTTTTTTTTTATTTTGTATATTAAATTGTTTTAGTTGTTTATAGGTGTTTATCCCCCCCCCCCCACTATTCCCCTATTCTTCTCAACGCATAAACACAAACTCCAGCCCTAAATTCCCCCTTCTCCATTCCCCATTCCCTCTTCTCCATTCCCAAATTTCCCAAGGCTCAAGCCACGCCCTCCCCTACTCTTCTTCACTTCTCACCATCTTCTCTCATTACATGTAAGGTTTCTTTTTGCCATTTTTCTTTATTGTTGCAGATTTTCGTTTTAATTTGTTTTAATTATGTAGTAACTTTTTCTTTTCTTTTCTTAGTAGTAATCTGTAGTGTTTGTGTAGTGTTTGTGGGTGGTGATGTTGGTGGAAGTTGTCTCTTAACTTAGTGGGTGAATTTGGGGTAATTGTGGTGGTCATGGGGTTCCAACATGTTTAAATTGGAGTGTGGGTATATAATGCCCACAAGGTGTTTGTTTAAATGCCACAATGAGTGTAAATGAGTAATTGTGACCAATTTTGCGCGTGAAGTCTGAGTAACCGCATTGAGTCACATTTTTTTGGGTTGTGCTAATGCTATCCTTTTTACATGTACTATGGCTCCATCCAGGAAACGCCGCACCACAGGTGCTTCTTCCAGCAGTCAAACTGGATCGTCCAGGGTGCGCGGGTCAACTCCAGCTCGTCCCTTTGATAGTAGCAGGTTTGTCTCTGCCAAGGCTCAGGACCGCTTTGTGGATAAGGCCCCTAAGAAATAGATACCAGAAAGAGGAATAGATCTAGGGTCACTCCAGTTGGGCAGCCCTAACTTGTATAATGAATTGGTAAAACGGGGACTCCAAATATTCTTTGAAGAGCCGGGCGAGGGAAATGTGATGGTTGTCTGTGAATTCTACGCCAATGTAAAAGAACATGTGAATGGCGTAGTAACAGCGCATAGAAAGGCGGTGGATGCCTCTGTTGAGGCTATACAGAGGATATACCAGCTGCCCGCTCATGTGGATCCGTATGAAGACTATTATGAAATGTATGGCAAATCACACACGCAGTGAGAGCTGTTCTTTCCAGCAATCTGTGTACCCATCAAGGAAATTATATGGATGAAGTATGGTCAGAAGTTTCACTCTGCGGCGCTATCCTTTGAAGGAAAGTGCTGGTTATATGTTATCAACAACCGCCTGATCCCGTCTTCCAACACCACGGAGGTGAATGGTCCTCGAGCGGCTCTGATTTGGTGCTTTATGAATGGCCACAACTTTGACGTGGCCAAGGTGATTCGTGAGGAGATGTTTACATGTTGTCCGGTGAAAAGGTATGGGTTCTTTTTCCCTTCCTTAGTTACTCGACTTTGTCGGGCTACTCGGGTGCCGGAAAATTTGGTTGTA
The DNA here is from genome assembly GCF_000393655.2 of Nicotiana sylvestris. Classification (NCBI taxonomy): domain Eukaryota; kingdom Viridiplantae; phylum Streptophyta; class Magnoliopsida; order Solanales; family Solanaceae; genus Nicotiana; species Nicotiana sylvestris. Next base: position 158,616,672 of record NC_091061.1, on the reverse strand, counting down.
GATGGAGAGTGCCAAAAGACCACAAGTTTCGAGCAGATAAGGTCACAACTGAGAAGGAGTCGGTGGTAGTAGGTGGTGATGATAGTGGTGAATCTGATGACTCTGAGGAAGAAGAGGCTGAGCAGGGGTATGTGAGGGCCGAGTCACCGGCCCATGAGCAAATTGCAGCGGCTACAGCACCATCTGGGGCTACCGCACCATCTGGGGTTGCTCAGGTTACATGGTTCACAACTTTGGAGTAGGAGGTGGCTGGATTGCGTACCTCAATCGCTGATTTAGGTACACGGGTTGATGCGGTGGCTGCCCAGCAGGTGAAATCGGAGGAAAATATTGGGCTGGTTGAGAGCTTTGGGTCGTGCGTGCAATCTGAACCCAGACATGGTCTCCGATCAAGAGTGATCATTCAGGGAAGTTCTTTTACCTCACTATTCTTTATTTTGTATGCCATGAGGACATGCCTTCCTTTTAAGTGTGGGGTGGGGGATACTTCAATGTATGTGTGTATATGTAACAACTTGATTGTTTGATGTTTTCTTTGTTTTTCTTGATTATTTTTGGTGGTTTTGAGTAGTAGTCAAATTAGGTAAGTTCAAAGTAGTAAGTTGACTTGTCCCGAATCTCTTTCGATGGGGTTCTTGAGGGTCTAAGTCGACGAGAAAATCTTTAAAAAAAACAGAAATATGTTGGACTCTTCCTGATGACGGATCTTCTAGACAGTTTTCTTGAGGGAAGTAAGTCTAAAGAATATACCAAAAAGATTTTTTATTTTAGGTAGTGTAGTAAATCCCCCTTGAATTTTCTTTGGGTCACGGTTCTTTTCCAAGGGTTTTGCTTGAACCGGGTGTAGTTAGTTCTTGTTTATTTTATTTCTAGTTCTGAGTTAATATTGATGGGCTATGAGCTGAAATAGAAAGAGAAACATTTGGCGTTGATACTCCTGAACACAGTAGACACTAGAGTGTAATGCTTAGTCTCAGTGGTTGATTCTTGCTAGAGTGCCTTAAATTGTATATTTGTAACTGACTTGAATACTCAAGCGAGAGTGTCTTAATAAGCTAATATGGAGTGAGTCATGTGCCATGTATGTGTGAGTTGTACTGTATTCTATGCTCTGTATTTGATGCCTAGAACTTGCCCCGTGTGTTTGCAAAGCAAAATAGTAGCTTTATTCAGTCTTAAAAGTGATATAGGCATTTCTTTGTTAATCCAGATATATAAAGTAGACCCACCTAAATGCAATACATCGTAGTTAACCCCGTTGAGCCTATAAGTCTGTTTCTTTGGCAACCACATTACGAACCTTACCCAATTGTTTGAATGGCCCATTTGTTTGAACCCTTTTTACCTCCCATGAGCACTTGAATGGTTATGAAATATGCAAAAGCTAAAGTGTGGGGTGGTAGTTTGGTTTTTGAGTGAAACCGATGAAATAGAGAAAAATGTGCAGTATTTTAAAAAAGTAAAAGAATAAGCACCACTTAAAAAGAAGAAAAAATGAGAATGAGTAAATGTAGTATTTGATAAGTGGTGACTTGATACAATTGCACCTAATGGAGTTGGGGTGTTTTAAATAGAAGTGTGGTGGAATGTCTGGTTTGACATAAGTATAGTTTTCAATGTTAATGTGATTGTATTAAAAGTGCTTAGGGAGGTTAGTCACTATATCCAAATATATCATACTCGTCCCTTAGCCTACATTACAACCAAATGAAGACCTACTTGATCTTAGACTGAATGAGCTCGATTAATAAAGTAGTACACTACGGGCAAGCCTATGGTGCATCTGTGTGGCATGTGAATTTTCTTTTTGAGAGTGAGCGAATTTTGTCTATTTAAGTTCCTAATTGTTCTTAATATTATTATTTGTGGAACTACTCTCTGGTGTGATGTGAGGGCATGTGATTCACGAAGGAAAGGTAAGTCTTGATCTTTGTATAGAGTAATTTGAGTAAGTACATATATTGCACGGCACGTGAGAGTCAACTTTTGGGGCAAAGATTATATACTACTAGACGTGACTTTGGTGATTTTTTCTTGGTGTGATACGATAGGGGAAAAGCTTAGCGAAGGAACCTTTATAGAGTGTGGTGGATTGCTCGAGGACTAACAATGATTTAAGTGTGGGGTATTGATAATAGGCTAGATTCATGTAATTTGGCGAATGTTTATGCCCCAATTTGACTATGCTTCACTATTCTAGGATAGTTAAATGACGATAAATTGGCTCTAATTGTGAGTTTCATGTTTTGCAGGAGCGAGTTGCGTTTATGAAGACTTGGGATAGTGTTTGGAGCTAAATTAAAGCAAGGAAAGCCACTCGGAGCTGAGTGTGTATGAAAAAAGAGAGAAAAGATGAGCTAAAATGATGACTAGCTTAGCGCGACCGCGCTAGTCCAGAACCTCGAGACAGAATACTATGCTATATGCGCGGCCATTAGCGCGGGCACGAGCGCTTCCGCGCTAGTCTAGTTCGGAGATTATAATTTCATGGGTAAACTTGGAAGTTCGGCGGTAATTCCACTTAACCTATGAGAGGTCCAGCTCGACCAAAGGGACATTATCAAGGTCTTTACAGCTTAGTTGAAAGCAAGGAGAGGCAAGAGGCAAGGAGGATAATTCAACATCGAGTTCTTCCTTTCTTCCTTTTGTATTTTACCATTTATGATGACTTTTGTTGTTGTTAGTATGAATACAATTATGAGTAGCTAAATATTTAGTTTAGGGTTTTGATGGAACCTATTGAAGGATGAACTTCGTCTTATGTTAATATAGTCTGCCCAGTTTAGTCTCTATTTTTTCAACTACGTTCTTGTTGTAGTTAATTGATAGGATCCTCTATTAGTTGTGCCTATTTAGTATGTATTACTCAGGAGAGAATGCATATTTAGGTAAATGTTGAACAACACCACTCCCAAAGTATATGAGGGATCAAAACTGAAGGTCTAAAGGCGGGATTAGGGATAACGAAGCCTTGAGTGCGATCTAAAGTGAGAAAAAGTAAAAGTCAGCTAGCGTAACTCGGGAGAGTGCATCTAGTAAATTGTCGTGATTACTCGGGAGAGATTTACGGTAATAATAGTACTCATCATCGACAGAGAAGATTAGGCAAATCTATGCGAAACATAACAAGAAGGGATTCCATCAATAGAGGAAATCATAACCTTAGACACTTCTCTTGTTTGCATACAACTCAATCATAGTTAGCTTTTAGTTTACTTGCTTTTATTCAGTTATAGTTAGTAAAAACATCTCCAATTGTTATTCAAAATATCTAGGAAGTTGATTACGAAGAATTTAGTGAGTCTAACAAGAGTAATTGATATGTTAATTCCCTGTGGATTCAACTCTGGGCTAAATACTCGGAATATATTTACAGCGATCGCTTTGTCCTTTTTATAAGACATAGTTTGGCGTGATCAAATTTTTTGGTGTCCGAGTGCCATCATTTTTCATCTTGTAAATATTGCAGAAAGTGAGCGTTTGGCGGCTATGCACGTGGATAGATACAAATATTCGCACGACGCTCCGTAATAAGCAATTAATTTGCTCACCTCATCATCCCCACTTCGACCAATGCTAGGCATGGGAAACATTTCTTAGTTTCAGATGAGAAAATCTCAATTTGATAGTAATCATTAGTCAATTTAGACCTTTGCATGCAAATTACTTTGTAATAATGCGATTTCCATGGATCAAACGCTAGTTTCATCCCGAGGACACCCTTGGAAATTTGTCTTTTCTAGGGGCGAAGCCATAAATTTTCGTAAGGGTGTTCAAACTTAAAAGAAGTGGAAAAAAATTTCTAGACAAAAAGTGTTCAGTATATGTTATACATATCTAAAATCTAATGTTTTATCTATATACACTTTGACGAAGAGTGGTCAATTGACCAACCTTGGGGTAATGTAGCTTCGCCCCTGGTCTTTACCCACCAGCACCTGGTTTCAGAAGTTTGATAAATTGTTGTGTAGTTGGGTTGTATATATAGAAGTTTCTGTCAGGTGTGTGAGTACGAGAGCTACAGCAAAGCAAAAGTCCATTATAAGATTGCAGAATTCTAATTCAAAAGGGTCATCTACAAAAGAGAGATCATAGAATGGTGCTGGAGTTGGTTTTTCCAGGCCGAGGGAAACAAATTCGTGGAAACGGTTGACCATCAAGAGACAGTATTACAAGAAGAGACCACGGGCAGGGTTGAAACGGGGGATTCTGAGGCGAATGAAATGAGGGCTTGTAGTTAGAGAACTCCATTTTTTTGAGATACATTTGAATCGAACAGGGAGACGACGAAGGATCTGTTGCGGAAGCCAAATGTATATAGTGTGAATAAGTCACAACTACTATACCAAAAATTATGACAGCCACCAAATAATAAATAAGACAATAAAGCAACAATAAAGGGAACACCAGAATTTACGAGGTTCGGCTAATTTTGCCTACTCCTCGGACACAACCAATATTTTATTCCACTCCAAAAATACAAGTGAAATAATACTAAAGAGAGAAGATACAAATGCCTTAAACAGATGAGAAGGCAAATGAGAGGTGTGTTTCAATCCTAAACATTAGGCCTTCTTTTATAGGGGAAAAATCCCCCCCAAACTTAACTCCCAACCAATGTGGGACTTTGGCATTTTGCCAAACTTCAACAAATCTCCACCTTGGCAAAATTTCACATTTTCAATTCTCTCTCAATAACAAATTTTGGTTGTGTCTTCATCTTCAATCTTCAGTGTTCAACAATGTTGATCAAATCCAAACAATGTTGAAACTTGATCGCAGTCACCACCTTAGTTAGCATATCAGCAGGATTCTCCGTAGTATGAATTTTCTTCACTGTGACTCCTCCTTCTTCTATGATTTCTCGTACGAAATGATACCGAACATCAATATGCTTCGTCCTTGCATGATAAACTTGGTTCTTCGCTAATTGAATAGCACTTTGACTATCACAAAAAATTGTGATACCTTTTTGTTCAACACCAAGCTCCTTTAGCAATCCTTGAAGCCAAATTGCCTCCTTCACAGCCTCTGTAATAGCCATGTACTCTGCCTCTGTTGTAGACAAAGCAACTGTTGACTGCAAAGTAGACTTCCAACTAACTGGTGCTTTTGCAAAAGTAAACACATAACCAGTAGTTGATCTTCGTTTGTCCAGATCACCCGCAAAATCTGAGTCACAATATCCAACTACAGACTGATTGTATTCCTGCTCAAAAACTAACCCGACATCTACAGTATTATGAATATACCGTAGAATCCACTTCACAGCTTGCCAATGCTCCTTCCCTGGATTGTGCATATATCTGCTAATAACTCCAACAGCTTGTGAAATGTCAGGCCTTGTGCAAACCATTGCATACATCAAGCTACCAACAACATTTGCGTATGGTACCTTTGACATATACTCTCGTTCAGCTTCATCCATTGGCGACATAATAGTACTTAGCTTAAAATGGGAAGCAAGTGGAGTACTAACTGGCTTAGTCTTGTCATCTATGCCAAAACGTTGAAGTACTCTCTTCAAATATTCCTTTTGAGATAAACAGAGTTTCTTTGAACGTCTATCTCTAATTATCTCCATGCCAAGAATTTTCTTTGCCTCACCCAAATCCTTCATCTCGAACTCCTTCTTCAGTTGAATCTTCAACTTATCAATTTCTTCCGAATTCTTGGAAGCTATCAACATATCATCAATATATAGGAGAAGATATACAAAGGAACCATCTTTAAGCTTGTGCAAATACACACAATGATCGTATTTGCTTCTCTTGTACCCTTGCCGCAACATAAACTCGTCAAATCGCTTGTACCATTGTCTAGAAGATTGTTTCAATCCGTACAACGATTTTTCAAGTTTGCACACCATATTTTCTTTTCCAGCAACTTTGAATCCTTCTGGCTGAGTCATGTAGATTTCCTCCTCCAAGTTTCCATGTAAAAACGCAGTTTTTACATCCATCTGAACTAGTTCCAAATCCAATTGTGCTACCAAAGCCAACATAATTCTAATGGAGGAATGTTTTACAACTGGAGAAAACACTTCATTGTAATCAATTCCCTCCTTTTGAGCATATCCTTTGGCCACCAATCTTGCTTTGTAGCGAACATCTACTTGGTTAGGAAATCCTTCCTTCTTTGCAAATACCCATTTGCACCCAATTGCTTTCTTTCCCTTCGGGAGATTGGCCAATCTCCATGTATGATTCTGATGAAGGGACTGTATTTCATCATTCATGGCAATCCTCCACTTATCTTCTTCTGAACTTTGGACAGCGTCTTTATAAGTAGTAGGAACATCATCAGCTACAATTGAGGTTGCACAAGCAACCGTCTCTATGAGACGAACAGGTTTCGTTATTGTTCTTTTTGGCCTGCTGGTTGCTATTGATTCAAGTTGTTGTTGAGGTTCCTGAGTTGGAATCTCCTCTACTGGCTCTCCTTCCAGAGGGTAATCTTCATTTGTTTCCTCCTCTGCTTCTTGTGTAGGAAAAATAAATTTTCCCTCAAACTCCACCTGCTTAGAAGCACCTTTATTTTGTTTGGTGTCTTCTGTTACCTTATTTACCATAGCAGATTCATCAAAGGTAACATCTCTGCTGAATATTACTTTCTTTGTCATAGGACACCATAAGCGATATCCTTTGACTCCAGAAGTAATTCCCATAAAAATAGCCTTCTTTGCCCTTGGATCCAATTTTGACTCCGTCACATGATAATATGCAGTTGAGCCAAACACGTGCAAAGAGTTATAATCTACAGCAGGTTTTCCATACCATTTTTCAAATGGTGTCTTGCCATCAATAGCAGCAGATGGTAGACGATTAATGAGGTGGCATGCATATGTAATTGCCTCAGCCCAAAATTCTTTGCCCAAGCCAGCATTGGACAACATACACCGTACCTTCTCCAGCAAGGTCCGGTTCATACGTTCTGCCACTCCATTCTGTTGTGGTGTATGTCTAACAGTGAAGTGTCGGACGATGCCATCATTTTCACAGACCTTATTGAAATGATCATTTTTGTATTCACCTCCATTGTCTGTGCGAATACACTTGATCCTCCTGCCTGTTTGATTCTCCACCATCGTCTTCCATTTGAGAAAAATTCCCAACACTTCAATCTTTGCTCTTCATTGTATACACCCATACTCTTCGGGAAAAATCATCAACAAAGGTTACAAAATAGTGTTTCCCACCCAATGAAGGTGTTTTGGAAGGACCCCAAACATCAGAGTGTACATAATCCAAAATGCCTTTAGTATTATGGATCGCTGTACCAAATTTAACCCTTGTCTGTTTCCCTTTAACACAATGCTCACAAAACTCCAAGTTGCAAGCCTTGACTCCTTTTAACAATCCTTGATCTGATAGAGTTTTCAAGGATTTTCCTCCAGCATGTCCCAAGCGCATGTGCCATAGCTTGGTTGCTTCTGCCTCTTTGTCGTCACTGGATGTCACTGTCGCTGTCCCAATAACTGTACTGCCACAATAGCGGTACATATTATTATTCTTCCGATTAGCCTTCATTACCACTAGTGCACCGGAACATACTCTCATCACTCCATTTTCTGCAATGATTTTAAACCCTTTTGATTCCAGGGCTCCCACAGAGATGAGATTCTTCTTCAAATCCGGTACATATCGAACATCTGTTAATGTTCTGATCATTCCATCATGGTTCCTTAATCGTATTGAACCAATGTCATATGAGGTAAGAGGGTTGTTATCCGCTGTGTGGACGACTCCATATTCTCCTTCTTGAAATTCCACGAACCAGTCCCTGTTGGGACACATATGATAGCTACAAGCCGAGTCCATCAACCATATGTCTGATGATGTTGATGACTCTGTTGTAACTAATGAGAAATCTGAATCATCACAATCAGCTACATTTGAATCCATAATGGCCTTTCCATTGTTATGTTTGGCCTTATTCTTCAACTTCGGACAGTCTTTCTTCCAGTGCCCTTTTTCTCGACAAAAGGCACATTCATCTTTGCTGGGTCTGGATCTTGACTTGGATCTTCCCTTCTTTGTCCTCGTTTGACTTTGAGGACGACCCCTCACAAATAGTGCTTCTCCTTCTCCGCCCTTCTGTTTTTCTCGCTTTCTTTGTTCATAGCTGTACAAAGCCGAACAAACTTCTCTAAGAGAAACTTCGTCATTTCCATGGAGTAGAGTAGTTTCAAGGTGCTCGTACTCATCAGGAAGTGACGCCAACAACATCAAGGCCAAGTCACCATCATCATAAGTTGTATCCATATTTTGCAAATCTGTGACCAACTTATTGAAACTGGTGATATGTTCATTCATCGTGGTACCAGGAACATAGGTGAAGTGAAACAGTCTCTTCTTCATGTACAATTTATTTTGACTGTTTTTCTTCAAAAATTTATCCTCCAGTGCTTTCCATAATTTACTTGCAAAAGCTTCCTTTGTGTATGGATATTTCTGCTCTCTAGCAAGGAAGGATCGAATGGTACCGCAAGCAACACGGTTGAGAATCTTCCAATCTTCTTCTCCAATAACATCTGGTTTCTTTTCTTCAATGGCCAGATCTAGCCCTTGTTGAAAAAGGACATCTAGAACCTCGCCTTGCCACATCCCAAAATGCCCGGACCCGTCAAAAATTTCTACCGCAAATTTCGCATTTGACACAATTCTTGTCATAAGCGAAGATGCCAATGATGACGTATTGTTGACACTTGATGTAGATTCTTCTTGTTTATTGTCTCCCATATTTGACACAAATATTATTTAATAGCTGACGACACAAATCAAGATTATTTCCTTTCTGATGTAGAAGATCAGACTAAGCTGCAACCACAGAGCATACTCAGACAGAACCTTGACTCAGTTACCAAGATAAATCTTTTCTGATGTGGAAGATCAGACTATGCTGCAACCACAGAGCATACTTAGACAGTACCTTGGCTCTGATACCAATTGTTGCGGAAGCCAAATGTATATAGTGTGAATAAGTCACAACTACTATACCAAAAATTATGACAGCCACCAAATAATAAATAAGACAATAAAGCAACAATAAAGGGAACACCAGAATTTACGAGGTTCGGCTAATTTTGCCTACTCCTCGGACACAACCAATATTTTATTCCACTCCAAAAATACAAGTGAAATAATACTAAAGAGAGAAGATACAAATGCCTTAAACAGATGAGAAGGCAAATGAGAGGTGTGTTTCAATCCTAAACATTAGGCCTTCTTTTATAGGGGAAAAATCCCCCCAAACTTAACTCCCAACCAATGTGGGACTTTGGCATTTTGCCAAACTTCAACAGGATCTCCGTCAAGAGTCCTTCATTGGAGAACACTTGATTCGCAGAAGAGTGCTGTCTTTTTATTGTGTAAGAAAAGAAATGGTCACCAACAATAGCTAGCATGCTATGGAACTTAAAATGTTAGGATAAGCAGTGAATATTGGAGGAATAAGCAGTGAATATTGGAGGAATGTGACCAGAAAGTTCTATTGTCATGCTTACTGAATTCTTAATCTTCAGTATAAATATACTACTGCTATTGTTTTCACAAGCGAATGCTTAATTAGTCATGTATTGAATATGTTAGCTCAACATTATTATTTGGTTTTCCTTTTTGTTCTGTTTGTGGGAGGACTGTTTAAATTTAGTTTCCTGAGAACCTTTTAGCGACATATTTTCACTTCCTTAGCAAACGGATATGGGAGGGAAAAAAAGAATTTTCTGCAGTTTTTAAGGCATTTCTTAAATGTGGTGAATAAGACTTAATATATAGTAGAACTAAAGGTGTTTATCGGGCGGGCTGGGACGGGTTGAACGAAAAAACCAGCCCGTCCGTTATCGGACCGGGTTACTTAACGGGCTGGGGCGGGCTGAACTGTTTCGGGTTATTTAGGGCCCATTCGGTTCGGGCTTAACGGGTTCGGGGGGCCGGGCTAGTGTAATTGTTTTTAATTAAATTTTATTTTTCTTATTCAATGTTATTGATACTTAAGTATTTGCAAACTTTTAAGGCTTAAAATTAAACTTTGAAGTTTAAAGTTTAAGGTTTTAAATTTGAAATATGTATTTTAAAATTATAAAATTGAAATTAGAAAGTAAGTGGCTACAAAAAATTATTTAATAAGATCAATAGGCAATATGTAAGGAACAAACTCCGAAGGCTTTCATTTTATATTTTTAATACTTCAAATTAATTTGCAAGTTCTTTTTTGATTTTTTTATTTTTGAACTTGCAAATTAAAAGTTTACAAAAATTATAAAAAAATATGAAATAGTACATCACATATTTCGCATCATTTTTGTAAGTTCTTCCATGTCAACATAAGGTTCAAGGTTTCCGGCATTGGTTGAATCAGAACCATAAACCATTATATCTCCAATTTCTCGGTCCTCCTTGTGAGCACGTGATTTTTGCCCTATATAAAATACTCCTACAAAATCCCAAGGAATTAGGTTTTTCTTTTAATTATTTGCCATTTTAGGAAATTTTGTGGATTTTTCTTAATTATTTGCATTTTTCTGTGCATGTTTAATTTCATTTAAATCATGAAAATACAAATATTCTCTGCATTTGCATTTAGGATTTATTTTTATATTGTTTTGGTTAATTAGTAAATTAGTTGTTTTATAAAAATAAAAAATCAAAAAAAAACTCATTTTGCATTTTAACTTTTTAATTTAAAATTTTGTAGTTTTTCTTTTAATTTGAGAATTAATTAATTGTTGTAAATACTATGATGAGTAATTAATCTAATTTGGTAAGTTAATTTAGTTTAAGAATTAATTTAGGTTTTAATTTAATTGAAAAACAAAGGAAAATTGAATTTGAAAAAGAAAAGAAAGGAAATGAAGAAAAGGCTGCTGATATTGGGCCTTTTGCCACAACCCAAATGATTTTGCCCAAAAAACCCATTCAGTCCGGCCCAAACCCATGGCCTTTTACCCGGTCCAAACTATCTGGTGTTTAGATAATCCAAACGACGTAGTATAGGGCCAATACTACGCCGTTTGGAGTTTGTTTGTTTTAATTTAATCCTGACCATCCATTTGACTTCATCCAACAGCCAAGGAACCCTCCCCCATCTTAAATAAAATTGTCCGAACCCCTTCAGTTTAATCTCGTACCCCTTCACTTCACCTTCTTCATCTCAGACCAAACCCTAGCGCCGCCCCAAATTTCTCACCCTCTCCAGTGGCAGCGCCACCTCAAACCCCCACCAAATTTACACCCCATAACCCCTGGCCTATCCTCTTCCCAAAACCTGGAACAGTTTCCCTCGAATCCCTCTACATCCGCTCAAATTTTAAATCTAAGGTTGAACCCTAATTTACTTCAGAAATTAAAGTGTTTTAAATTTTGGTTTGAGTTGAAGTTTATACTGATCAATTGTTCTTAATAAGAACAATTGATTAGTATTGAGTTTAGCTCATTTCAAGCCTCATCAAAACCCTAAACCTGGTCGAGATGTTCACTGTTTGGTTCATGCATGAGAGGTAGATTTCACCGTTGTTTCTTCCTTTTTCTAGTGAGTCGGTTGTTTTCTCATTTTTGATTAATCCGTTAATTTGAGTATGTTCATCTCAGAGTCCTACTTGTTCTAATCTTTTAATTAAGGTTAATTAGGTTTTGTTTAGATTTGTTAATCTGGTTTAATTCTAGTTTATTTAGTTATTTGTTCAGCCATGTTTTGATTTCGAATTCTTGTAATTCTGGATTTGCTTCTTTTTTCTTTTTTCTGAACCATTGAAGTTGACTTCTGATTTGGGAAATGCCATTTGATTGGGCTTTGGGGTCATTTCTGACCCGGTTTTAAGGGAAGCCCTTTCATTTTTTGGTTTGGGTCCTATGTTAGATTTGACCCATGTGATCTGCTGAGGGTAAATAACAGAGCTTTAAAGGGTAATTTGGGGAGTTTGGATAAAAGAATCTTGTGTAACCGAATAGAAAATTGCTAGGAAGGTGGGGTTTGGGTTTAGTTTGACAAGCATGCTGGAAAATCAGGTTTAAAGTGAACAAATTGGAAATCAAAGAAAGGGTAATGAGTAAAAACTGAAACCAGTTCTGTTGCCCTAGAGGCTTTGTACAAAAAGGCTTGTTTCTTTCTTCTCAAGTCAGATTTTAGAGAAATACACAAAATTCAGAAACGGCTGAAAGAACACCTTTAAAAGAATACTGAACTTTCTGCTTTCTTAGTTCAGAATTGGTTTAGGGCCTGCTTTCATTCTCCTTAACTTGAAACCTTCAAGAATCTCTGGTTCATTCTAGGTTTAAAATGGCTTAAAAGGACTAAGTCTCACGGTTGTTTAGCTTGTGTTGGTGCTGTTGATACTTTGTTGCTGTTTTCTCCAACATCAAGCTTATTTTTCCTTGTTGCTTTTGCTGCAACCATATACTTTTGGACCCTATGAGTGTATGGAATGCACATTTGAAGCTATATGATCAACTTGAACACTTATGGATGAGTGAGAATTTGCTGAATGTTAAGCTTTGCATTTTTCGAAGATCCTTCATGTTTTCTTTTCTTTCATTGAGTTAGTTTACCATGGGATTTATTATATTTATGTTATTAGCAGCACCTTTTGGGGTTATGTTTAGAATCTAGTTTAGTTACTTTGGTTTTAATTGAGTTAAACTGCTTTCTTCATGTATTTAATATGGACTGTTGCAGAATGGACTGATTTAGCTGAGTAACATCTTCTTTTTTTGTGAGATTTTTATTGAATTATTTTGAGCTAGCAATCAATCAGTCCACAATGAGTTCTTCTCATAGTATTGCTATTTTAGGTGTTGATGTTGTAGACATGTGATTTTTGACCCTCCCCAAGATTTTTCATATTTTAGCGCGTAAACATTTAATTTAGGCATAATATAGATATTTTAAGTAATTTTGACTCTTTTATTTTATTTTAGTACAAGAAAACAAAAATTACAAAAATAGGTTCATTAATGTTTTGTAGTCATTTTTAATCTTAAAAAAATACAAAAATAGTATCGTATTTTTATTTTAATATGATATTTGAAAATACCAAAAATAGATTTGTTTTAATGGTTAGTTTTATTTTAATAATTATTTGAATGGTAGGATTAATTAATAAATGGGCTTGTATTTTAATCTCGTGCGCAACAAAAGAATAGAACTTGGGCTCGAACAATCTATTTTTAGGCCTAATTTTGGATGTAGCCTATAATTCCTAGGCTCATACCCCTTAACCTAAAACTCTACCTAAACCTAGACTCTACCTATATATTAGTGCTTAAAAAATCAAAAAGGGATGAAAAAAAAGATAACCTAGAAAGAGGGGTTGAACAAAAAAGGCTGCGCAGGAGACCAACCACCCCCCCCTCCCCCCCATTCGCGTGGTCTTCTCCAAACGACCCCTTTCCCCACTGTTCTTCTTCTTCAACGCAAAACGCAACAGAACCCTAGGCACGCTCAAACCCAGCAACATTACTTCAATCGCGACACACAAAACACAGTCACACACACAGCCATATACAGAGAGAAGAGGGGCTGCTCACAAAAGAAAATCTCTCTCAGTCCCTTGGAGTCGCTGCTGCTGCGTCGCCGTAATCTATGACGGGGTGACCAGCGACGACCTTTCTCCTCCTTCGATTTTCACTGTTATTGTCGTTCGCCGGCGACCAGCTACGACCTCAACGACTTCAAACCTTACTTTTCTTTACTCTATTTCGTTGCTGAACACTCCGGCGACAGCGCTGACCGGATTTTACATTTTTGCGGCAACCTCCATTAACACTGATGGAGTTTCATTTGAGTCGAGCTTTGCCGGTTTGAGGTTTGGTCGATAGCTCGTTATGTTTATTCATCAGTTGGATTAATTTGAGAGATTCAATACATAATGAAATTCCAAAGTTCTTTATTCTTCATGTAAGGTCAGTTTCTATTTCTACTGTCTTTGACAAATTGTATTACCTCGGTCGGTCAAATGTTTTGTTGCTATTTGATTTTGCATCTCCTTGTTTAGCTAACAGAGAGTATTTTATTGTCTTTGGTCTTTTGATTGTTGAATGAGTATATGCTTTGCCTGTGAAGTTGAAACTCAAAGTTTAAAACAAAAAGGGGTATGTGAACTATTAGCCAAAGTTAAAAGTTTTGTTAATTGTTTAAGCGTGTCCATTTATCTTTTAGCGTTAACTGTTCACGTGCTTCTTGTAATTGTCAAACGAGCTCTATCTCTATAACACTATAATGCTAGTAAATGTTGTTAGACATTAGATACTACATAGATGTGATGTATTCCATTTCACTTTATTTTGTATTCCATGACTATATAGATTTACTAGTGACTAGTAGTAGGTATCTTTGACATTTGAGTGGCATAATTATGGGTTCCAAAATTAAGACCGAAGTATGCGTTCGCGCAATTTCGACCAAACTTTCTTAATAATAAAGGTGTTGCTAATAGGCCGTTAAATTAATTTTAGTTCATATAGTTCGAGGTGTGCCATTAGCTGAATTTCCCATGGCCAGCGCAAATTTGAAAGCGTGTAGTTGCTTTAGGCGCGTTATTTTAATAATGTACCTTCCTAAATTCGGGTGCGCATTTATGTGACCCAAATCCAAATCTCAACGATATTAAAATATGTCAGAACCACGGGTGCATTTATGTGACGTGGTTCGAGACGTGTTTTAATAACGTTGCAATCTTCTTAAAAATGAATAAAATCGGTTAAAGTTGAAATTGAACCATAGGCTAAAATGTGTTTAAAATCAGATATTAAGCCGAATATAACAGTTGAGCGACCGTGCTAGAACTACGGAACTCGGGAATGCCTAATACCTTCTCCCGGGTTAACAGAATTCCTTACCCGGATTTCTAGTTCGCGGACTGTTAAAAAGAGTCAATATTTTCCTCGATTCGGGATTCAACCGGTGACTTGGGACACCATAAATCTCCCAAGTGGCGACTCTGAATTTCTTAATATAAATTCAATTTCGATTGTCCTTTAATTGGAAAAACTCCCTTATTTATACATCCTTCCGGGGGTGTAGTAAAAAAGGAGGTGTGACAGCTCTGGCGACTCTGCTGGGGATCGAACCCAGAATCTCTGGTTCAGGGTTCAAGAATTCGAGCTTAGATGAATTATTGTATTTGGCTTTATTTATTATCTGATTTTATTCACATGTTTGGGCCTAATGTGCTAAATGTTGCTTTTTATCGTTTTGATATTATCTGAACTGTATATATAAACTGTTACGAAACCCCTCTCTTCTCTCTCCTGAGGAGTGCACGCTGGTCGTGACTTCTTTCTGTTAGTGTCAAATCCCAAATAGAACGAGGCTCGGACAAGTTGCAAGCCGGATGATCCTTTGGTTACCGGTACACAGCCCCCTCCTCGGCTCGAGTTGTCCGCTCGGGTAAGCCAGGTCTAGAACAAATAAACCCAGGGTTTTAAACCTAGTATAACAATACCTCATGTCGGATCCCTTGTAGGAACGTTTGTTTGCATCATGTGCATATTTGGCTTTGGAGACTCAACACAGGGGTTGGGTCTGTCTAGGATAGGTACACCCCAAAAATAAAAGACCATCCTGATGCATCTTATGTGCTATATGTTGCATTTATTCAAGGGTAAAAGGATCATTTGGCGGGGCAATGATAACTGAGGGTAAATGAAGAAATGAAAAAAAAGAAATGAAAAAAAAAACAATGAAAAAGAAAGAAGAAAAAAGACAAAGAGAGTGGTTTAAGTGTGAGGATGAAGCGAGTAGGGTCCAATTATATTTTTGTTCCATTTTATTAAGAAAAAAGAGCATGGAAACTTCAAAAAGATTTTGCACTCTTTATCATTTTTCAAAAATCGAAAAAAAAAGAAATCCAAAAAGATTTTGCATGTTCGTCATTTTTCAAGAAAAAGCAAGAAAAAATGTGTTTTCTATGAATTAGTGGTTTTTTTTATTTTCGCATGTATCCAATTTGCCCGAACTACGCAAACCTGATTCTCGTCTTTCGGGGCGGGATATGTAGGCAACCCACATAGGGTCCGGTATTCCTAGTAAATCTTAGGTTCTTGGTTTTGCGGGGTCTTAGCCAAATCTTGCATTTTTAGCCACTTTCAGCCACATAGGTTAATTTTAGAAAAATGGTCACAATCATGTCTTGCGTGTGTCTAGTAGGGAATATTTTCATCTCACATAGTGTTGGTTTAAGTTTTCTCTTACAGGTGTGGATTTATTTACCGGAGTTTGAGCATGACAGACATCCCGTGACCATCCGGTCAGGATCGCTCAGGCAGGAGTTGCTTAAGGAGATTTGTTTTATGTTTATGTTTTGAGTCTGTTCTTCATTTTTTGTCGCCTTTTACTTTCTAGTCTTGTACAGTATTGTCAAGTCTTTTGTTATTGTATTTTCTGCTTTATATTTGAAAAATTGTGTTGTAACTCAAAAATCCAAAAAAAGATATGTTGCATTTTATATTTTCGTTATAAGTTTTCTTTAGAATACTAATTCTAGAAATGAAAAAAATTTGAGGTTGTTTTTCCTTTAGGCAATTAATATCTAGGACTTAAAATGAATTGTTTTTAAGTTTCCTTTAGTATATTAGGACCAAAATTCAAAAAAAAAGAAAAGAGAATTTTCTTTTAGTACTTCTTTAAAAGCTTTCTTTAGGATGTTGATTCCAAAATCCAAAAAGATTTTCGTTTGAGGTGTCTCTTCGGGAAATTAGTGAAAAATAAAAAACAAATTCTTTATTAGAACTTTAGTTTATTGTACATAGAAAAAATACTTTATCTTTTGTTTATCATTAGAATTTTTTTAAGTAATCAAAATTGAAATCCAAAAGAATTTTGTTTTATCTTTTTCATTGCTCGTTTCGGAATATTGCGTCAGGATATCAAATGAAAAAATCAAAATACGTTTCTGTGGTTTATTGTTTAGATTTCCTCCTTAAAAAAAACGAATCAAAAAATATTTGTTTTCTCTTCTAAGGGTTTTCCTTAATAATTTCACATGGAGTGTTTGTTTCAAAAAAAAAAAGGCAAAAAAAAAAGCAAAATATATGCCCGTTAGGCTTGAGTATAGAATATGTTATAGAACATTAAGTCTAGAATTTTTAAAAACAAAAAAAGATTTGTTTCTTTTATTTTTCTTTTCTCATCAGAATCATTAAGGTAGAAATAGAGAACGTCAGTTTGTTTCCTTTATTTTCGATTTTCCTGAACTACGCAAAGATCTGATTCATGCGGCGTCATGATACGTAGGCAACCTACATAGGGTTCGATCGAATCATTTTTTTTATTGTTAAAAGAAAAAAAGGGAAAAGAAAAAGAGAAGGAAAAAAATAGGTGAAATTGTGGGATGTGAAATATGAGAGAAAGAAAAGAGTGATGATAAAAAAAAAAGAAATGAAGGAAAATGGGCAAGCCAGGAGGTGCTAGAAAAGCAAAGAAAAGAAAGGATTGAAATGAATAAATTGGGATGATGCCAACTGACCGTTGTACCCTCGAAGTCATTTTAGAACCGATAACTGTGGCTAGGTGCATTGCACATAAAGTGAGATTTTCTTATGTTAAATGCTCTAACGCTAACGTGATGGCTTCATTTTGTATATTCATAGTAGAAGGGTGGTTGGTTTGTGGTTTTTAAAGTGGTAACTCTTCTCTACAACACAAAGTCAAAAGGCAATGGCAGACAACAACAGAACTAAGTTGGTTGATACTGGTGCCCGGAAGCAGTCGGTTGAACAGGACAATGGGTTGGTTGAAGAGGTAAAAATATTAAGACAACACATGGCGGACATGTATCAAGCCTGGATGACTGGGAAGGCACCACCCCCGCTACCACCTAGCTTCCTAAATGCTACCCTTACCCGAACATCGGTCACAGTGCCAGATGATCCCCCATACTCTCCAGATCTACCCGCTTATCACAGTTTTCCCAACCGTC